>NW_016159692.1:13655-20187 GCF_001687245.7 Rhagoletis zephyria
TTTTAAAAGTCCTACAGTAGAAAGTTTATTTGAAAAGGGCTGCCACCTGCTTGAAAATGTATCTCAATTAAATTGGTAAAATAAATGAAACGTTACAATATCGGTAAAAATCATGATATATACATTGGTGAATTTTTTTTTGAATTTCGGTGCTNCTATGTGGGTATCAAACTTTAGATTTTTAAGAAGGCTTACAGCCGAAAATATGCCTGAGGAGGGTTGCCACCTGTTTGAAAATTTAACTCAATATAATTGAAATAGGTATCAAATTAAAGGGGCTGAGGAAAGACAACTTTAGGAAATACTTTTGTGCAGGATTGCCACCTATTTGAAAATTTTAACTCAGTTATATTGATTAAACAAATGAAATATTGCAATGTGGGTAGCGAACTAAAGAGTTTTTAAAAGTCCTACAGTAGAAAGTTTATTTGAAAAGGGCTGCCACCTGCTTGAAAATGTATCTCAATTAAATTGGTAAAATAAATGAAACGTTACAATATCGGTAAAAATCATGATATATACATTGGTGAATTTTTTTTTGAATTTCGGTGCTAATTAGTTGCACGCATCTGTATATATAAATGTTGAGTTCCTTTGTCACGGTCATCGAAACTCGAGAACCGCTGAACTGATTTGAATAATTTTTTTTGTATTGTTCGGTATCATAGCAGGATCATTTATATTACAAAAATAAATAAATGAAGTATTTCAAAATGGGTATCAAACTTTAGATTATTAAGAAGGCTTACAGCCGAAAAAATGTTTGAGGGTTGTTATCTGTTTGTAAATGTAACTCAATTTAATTGATAACATAAATAACTTATATAGGTGTCAAATTAAAGAGTTTTAGGAAATATGACTGCTGGAGACATTTTTGAAGAGGATTTCCACCTATTTAAAAATTTAAACTCAGTTAAATTGATAAATAAATGCAATATTGCAATGAGGGTATAAAATTAAATAGGTTTCAGAAAGATAACTGTTGGAAATATTTTTGAGGAGGGCGCCACCTACTTGAAAATTTTAACTCGGTTAAAGTGATAAAATAAATGAAAGATTGCCATGTGGGTATCAAATAAAATAGGTTTCAGAAAGATTGCTCTTGGAAATATTTTTGAGGAGCGGTGCCACCTATTTAAAAATTTCAACTAGGCTAAATTGATAAAATAAATGAAATATTGCAATGTGTGTATCAAATTAAATAGGTTCCAGAAAGATAATTGTTGGAAATATTTTTTAGGAGGGTTGCCACCTATTTGAAAATTTTAACTCAATTAAATTGACAAAATAAATGAAATATTGCCATGTGGGTGTCGAAACTAAAGAGTTTTAAGAAGGCTTAAAGCAGAAAATATGTTTGAGAAGAATTACTACCTGGTTGAAAATCTAACTCAATTGAATTGATAAAATAAATGACATATTACAATAGAAAGATGATAGTTGGAAATATTTTAAGTCAGTTAAATTGATAGAATAAATTAAATATTGCAATGCNTAAATGAAGTATTTCAATATTAAGGTTTACGGCCGAAAATATATTTGAGGAGGGTTGCCACCTGTTTGAAAATTGAACTAAATTATGACTTATTAAAATATAGGTATTAAATTAAGGAAGTTTAAGATAGATGACTGTTGGGAATATTTTTGAGGAGAGTTTCCACCTTTTTGAAAATTTTAACTCGAAAGCTTAGTATGTTGCACCAATGTATTTTCAATATAAAGCGATAAAATAAATATACCAACGAAAAATTTGTCCCTTGTCAAATATGTTTGATTTATTATTATTTATTTATGGCTATGTACAAATTAGGGATGCCAAAATATCAGGAAAATTGGGATCCCGGGATTTCGGGATATTTTTTTAGGTAATCCCGGGATTCCGGGATTTATCCCGGGATTCAAATTGAGTCATACATTTTATGAATATGAGTAAAAATTCAATATCCGAAAGCATTTAAACATACCATTAAATAAAACTATTTAAAATTTACGATAAACTGATTGTAAAACTCATACATATATCGCTAGCTTAGAATGAAAAGTTGCTAAATTTACTTTTAATCAAAAATCATATTTTGATATAGGAGGCCAAATAAATAAATTAAATTTGCATCGTTTCGAAAAGGGTAAGGGTCCTTGTTTTATGTTTTCTCGTTTATATTCAATGAAAGGAAAATTTGCTAAGGCCAAAAAAGTTCGAAATCTTTTAATAAATATCGAATCCCTCCGATTCGTATGGAGTTTTTCCTTTCTTTAAACAGGCAAAATGTTGTATTCAAAGTTTTGCGAAATACTTGAAGAAAATAGCTATACGAGGTTTTTTCCTCTCCTGTACAATTTTTAAATTGGGACTTAGCAACTTTGCACTCTACGCTAGCGATATTTATTAAATCAGACAAATTTTAAAGTAAAACATTTTTTTAATTGTATTTCAAAAACCATGTGATTGAGGAACGTATACATCACAAATAATAATGTAAATACCAGGTCCTTTTGAAAGTGACTATTAATAAAAAAAACATAAAACAAGAATATACAAAATCAATTTCTCTAAACATGTTTATTCTACTCTATAAAGAAATGGCGAATGGAGAATTTTTCGCCATTTTTTTTGCAATTTACTAGAAATTTTGAGGGTGTACGAGTCAAATGGATCTCAGAGTCGGATTTTGCGGGTCGAAATACATGTTGGTAGTTGGGTCTTGTTAAAAACACACACCCCTTTTTTTGCCGGTGTTGTTATTATTGCACTTAAAATGTTTTAAGAAGACTTACAATCGAAAATATGTTTGAGGAACAATATGGGTGCCAAACGAAAGGTATTTGAAAAATCTTGATTTGGAAATATTTTTTATAGGATTATCACGTATCTAAAAGTAAAGACTGAAAATATTGAAATTAAATGAAATATTACATAACTGGTTCCAAACGAAAAGTATTTGGGAAAGCTATACTAGGGAATTTTTTTAAATCTTTCCTTTTATCCAAAATCCGAACAGTGTAAATAAATATAGAATTTACAACATCTTATCAAACGAAGTGATCATATTATCAACGAACAGCTGGTACACAAATTACTTAATGTAAAAAATTCATAAACAAGTAATTTTTAAGCAAACCACACACCGACTCCAACTCTCATATAAAAGTGTAATAGTACCGTTAATTTTTTCATGATCGGATCTAAACCAAATTTGTGCGGTAACATGCATAAAAAAAATCCGACGAATCCATAACCTTATCCTTTTCTTTGAAGTCGGCTAAAAACTACTGAAACAAATAACAAAATGATAAAAGAGTACCGAAACCAAAAAACTATCGCATGAAAGCTCTTTAAAAAATACACCATTCCCTAGCATTATAAATCAGTTAAGTTAATCAATCGTAAGCAATTTCGTTTGGGGTCGCCAAGGCCTACTCCGAGTAAAGAAATTTTGAAAAACATGAGATGATATTATTAAGTATGATTATGGTTATCATTACTATTGTGAACTTCTATTCCCGATCAAGGATTCCCAAATTAAAGCGAAAGCAGAAGAGCATTTACGATCGCATGATGCAAATGTTAAGATAATAAGAGCTGCAGCACGGAACCACGTAGGAACATTTTTTTACAAGGGCGTGTAGTTTCTGGCGTGTGCCGATGACATCGACATCAACGGTAACAAAAATCGCGAAGACTCTTCTGCCTTTTCCAAGCTGGATAAGGAAGCAAAGCGAATGCGCCTGGTGGTAAACGAGGACAAGACGAAGTATCTCCAGTCACCGCGTTCGCGCCTTGGAACCCACGTCACTGTTGACAGTCTTCGGGGCTTCGGGAAAGTGGAGAATTTCATTTACTAGGGAACCAGCACTATCACCGATAAAAATATCAGCATGGAAAACCCACGCAGAATTACTCTTGCCAACAAGTGCTGCTTTGGACTGAGTAGGCAGAAGCTTAGACAATGACAACATTTTATGAGGCAGCTCTTGGAGTACTCGAGAAAAAGATCTTACGGAAGATATACAGGCTTCTACGCATGGGCGACGGGGATTGCCGTAGACGATGGAACGATGAGCTGTATGAGCTTTACAACTAAATGTACATAGTGCAGCGAATGAATATAGAGCGGCTCCGCTCGCTTAGACATGTCGTTCAATAGGAACCGAAGTTCCAGGTGTAAAAGAATTCAACTCGCAAGCTGATGGTGGTAGCAGACGAATAGGAAGCACCCATTGCAATGGAGAGACCAAGTTGGCACAGAGAGAAATGACTGGCGTTCTTTGTGGAGCTCGGCCAAAATGGCTTAGGCGGTTACAAAGCCAAAGTAGAAGAAGAATATGCAAATGATAAATGACGGAGTTGGGGGACCATTTTCTTGGATGCGCCATGAGGAACTAGGAAAATATTCCTTATCAGATGGATTCTGGCAACGGTTCGATCAAAAAATTACATTACCTTAGCTATCGCTTCGTCTGGAATTGCTGCGACATTATTAAATACCAGGTGGAAGCATTGCCAATTTAGCTCTTTAGCTGCCATTGAAATATAAATCATCGAAACTCCCACGTGCAATATTTCCAGAGCATCCGGTATGTAAAAAGTTTTACAAAACTTTAAATTCATTGTTTGGGATGAGTGCACAATGGCACATAAAAAATCGTTTGAGGCTTTTGATCCATTGTTGCGGGATTTGCGTGGAAACGTTCAACCATTCGGGATATTGCTCGCAGGAGATTTTACGAAAACATTGTCTGTAGTTTCTCGATTAACACGAGAGATAAATGCTTGCCTGAAATAGTCAACATTGCGACAAGACGAACATACATACACTGCAGCTGAAGTATTCGCGCGACAATAACTGGACATTGGGAACGCAAAGCTGCCAGTCAATGAGAGATTAAGACGAATTTTATGGCCTGATAATTTTTGTAAATTAGAAACATCGAAAGGAGAACTGATCGAAAGAATGTTTCTTTATTAAGAAAATTAATTTTAGGAATCACGATTGGCTCAGTGAACGGGCTATTCTTGCTGCGAAGAATAAGGAGGCCTATCAACTAAATAATAGTGGTATTGACAACAGTCGTTGCTTGAGCTGATCAGCTCTTTTACTAGACTGCCAGACCACTTGCTCACTGTGGTGAATACCACTAATGTTATTCAATCCAGCATTCAACGTGAGGAAATAGCATATACGTCGATAAACACCGTTGTGGAAAAAGACCATCCAACGAAATTTTTGAACTCGATTAATCTTCCAGGGAGACCTCACATACTGAAATTAAAAATAGGTTTGACAGTTATCATGTTGCGGAATATTAATCAGCGAAAACTCTGCAACGGAATGCGACTCGCAGTTAAGAAATTGATGAAGAACGTAATGTAAGCAAAGATTTTAACGTGTCCTTTCAAAGGTGAAGAATTTCCATGATTCCATTCAATATGATGATTCAATTTAAAAGATTGCAATTCCCAATTCGATTGACATTCGGAATCACAATCAATAATTCTCCAGGTCGAACTTTTGAAAAGTATGGTTTAGATTTAGATGCGGATTGCTTCTCAGATGTTGCGTGTACCGGCAAACCAGATATCCTTGATATCTATGCTGAGAATGGAAAAATAACAAATATTGTGTGCACACGAGTACTTATTACATAACCAAACACATATGAAACGTATGCCTTGTTTCGTTAATAATTTATCGTCCATATAACAGAAATATGCCACAGCAAAGCGTGGCAGGGTACAGCTATTAGATAAATAAATTTAAGCATTTGACAAATCGTGATTTTATTAAAAGAAAATTATAAATGGTGTTGAAAAACCAAACAAACGCTCGTGCGAAAGCTTTATTTTAGTGTGTTGCTAAAATTTTACATGGCGTATTGATGGTAATACAAGCAATGTATTCTTTTGTAGACTTTATGTTACTTGAATTTATCAATATAATTAACACAAGCTTTTCCGCGTGGTTGCCTTTCAATAAATAGAATAAACAGATATTCGCAAATAAATTGGATTTATTTTATAACTGACAACTGACGTACGCTTTTTGTTCTTTTCTCCATTTTGATTTTGACTCTTTATTACCGCCTACATATTTACAAGCTGTCAAAATTTTGCGTAGTCCCACGAGCTAGGTACAAACTATGGCATTCGTATTCACAACGAGAAATCTCAAAACTTTTATTTGGTCTTTCCAAATTTTCTCTTTTTAATCAGTTGGCAAAGGCCCTCAGTGGCAGCGCTCCGAGCGTTGAGATAGTAATTTCATGTCAATTAGTAGAAAAGTTCCATGTTGAAAAAACTTTTTATTATGGCGAGAAAATTTTACATTTCTGCTGTGCCAATTCGTAACTTTTTACCGCTGGAAGTTTTTGGCAGTTGCTCTGGTGCAAAAGAAGGTGAGCAATTAAAATCAGAAATTATACAAAACAGACTTGTCTTTACTGACTTTTTCTTTTAGAACTAAAAGCCATGCATTTATTAGACGCCTTAGTAATAAAATTAGAACAAAAAAATTCTTCGTCAATGTTATTGTGG
>NW_016159692.1:25305-34759 GCF_001687245.7 Rhagoletis zephyria
TTTTTTAGTTTTCAAGGAAATTTTATAAAAAACGTGATTCTATGGTGACATTGTATTTATTTTGTTCATTCATTTATTCAATCCAAACGTACAGAAAACTTCATCCGTTGACTTACACATACATATGTCAGTGTTTGGCCCCTTGGATAATATGCTCCCAGATAATCCAAACGCAATATTTTAACTCAGTCTCTATCACGGAATTCATGGAATATTCTGCTAATTAGCTGGGTGTGCGCATTTGTACAAAAGTAAGCAATTGCATGAAAATAAAGCCGCTAGAGAAACAAAGTAGAGTTTTGCAAATTGTTTTACGAATAAAAACATTTTGCAAATTAAATTAATTAACTGCGCATAATTGGAAATATTTACAAGTGGCATTGCGTGATTACTTAAAATATTTGAACATACAGCTTTATATGCAAAATTACCATTAAACACAACAACACAAATTTGGTGTTTTTTGGGAAAATTGCGCTATTTTCGGTGTTTTGGTGCTTTTTTAAATAAAAAAAAACTTGGCAATACTGATCACTAGATGTCCATTTCTTTATAAAAAACAATTAATTTTTCTAGACTAGAAAATCGACTAGCCAAAGCATTTACATTTTACTGTTGAGATGTCATTAACACAGGTCGATTTTGGTTGAACGACAAAAATCTAATAGAAAATCGACCCGTGTAAAGGCGCCTTAATCCAGCGAGCAATTATCATTAAAGTTAAAATGCCTTAGTTAAAATTAATAAAAAGTTATTTCATTCACAATTGGACAATTGTTACATCGGTGGGCAACGACCCAATTACAGAACTTTGGACAGAGCAATCTTTTTCGATCGGGTTCAAATCGGGCGATTGTAAGGGCCTATTCACGAATTCAAGTGTATTTGCAAAGGTGCTGTAGCTCACCAATGTAACAATCGTGTCGATAAAAACGTAAAATATAATCTATTTGAAGAGTAAATTTGTGGATGCAACAAAACGTAGCAGATTTTCAGTTTAGCGGAGTAGAGGACTAGGCTTCAAATTATTTCGACCAAACGGAACAAATCTACTCCTATCGGAGGAAAGTCCGAACGATGGTATTGTGTATATGAGGAAAATGTACGCTCTTTGTTTGGTGCACAAAGTCAGTATTACCGCAGCCGTACTGCGATGACCATGATGTCGGTGGGGATATAAATAATTTTTTCCCAACTTTTCATACCCTTCCTCCCGTAAACTGTTTTTCCCTTTCTCCAGCCCGCGCTCGCACTTTCGCTGCTGCGCGGGCAAAAAAGTGCCCATGTCTGCATATAACGAAAACCGAAATAATGGATACATGCACAGTTTCGGTTCAAATCCGAAATAATGCATTTGATAAAAAAGAAGTAATGCATATATGCACAGTTTCGTGTGAAAACCGAAATAATGGATACATGCACAGTTTCGGGTCAAATCCGAAATAATGCATTTGATAAAAAAGAAGTAATGCATATATGCACAGTTTCGTGTGAAAACCGAAATAATGCATATAACAGAAACTGAAATAGTGCATATATGCACAATTTCGACTCAAAACCGAAATAAATGAGAAAAAAGCGAAATTATGCATATGCATACTTTCGGCTATAATCGGAAATAATGCATATAAAAAAAAAACGGAGTAATGCATACATGCACAGTTTCGGTTGAAAACCGAAATAATGCATATGAGAAAATACCGAAATTATGCATATGCACACTTTTGTTTTAAACGCGAAATAATGCATATGAAAAAAAACGAAGTAATGCATACATGCACAGTTTCGGTTCAAAACCGAAATAATGCATATCACATAAACCAAAATAAAGCATATATGCACAGTTTCGGGTAAAACCGTCTAATATCAATATATTAATTATATTATTATGATTCCTTGACCCTTAAAATCGTTACTTACACTTGTTCAATTATTTTAAAAAGAATACAAAATTTTTTTTACAAATACCAGTTTCTGAATAAACCACGTGCTCTACAGAAAATCTAGGGTGACCCGAAAATTCTGACTTCAGATTCGGATTCAGCGGGCTCAAAAGCTTTGGAAACCGTGGAGAAACAGCGGGGGATTTTTTGCCTGTTGTACAGTGTAATTAAGGATTTGTAGGATAAAAATTACTAATTACACTTATCTTAGGATTATTTTGCGTAAAATATTTAGTTGTATTCAGTTACCATAAGTCCACAAAAAATTTTTTCAGAAAAAGACAAGAACGGAATTCATTTCGCTGGAACATATTTAGGTCGACGCGTTCGGATTTGCACTTCGTCCTTTTAGACCGGATCTTGATTTCGAATAACTGCGAATTCTGAAAAGTTTTGATGCTTTTTCAATTTCAATTAAATAAATAACTTAAAAATAAAAAAGGAATGCGGTAAATTGTTCTAAGGACACAATCGTTCTCGCCGAAGCCGATTAGAGGGCATTATTGTCCAGTTTCATAGTCCTTCAAGGGATCTCCCGGGAACTTTAAAATTAAAGGATATGCAACTTAGTAATTTTGGGTACCCAGCTTCGATGAAAGCTGTTGGCTCTCAAATACACTTTTCGGCATTCGGTTTCTTATATTTTTAAGTTATTTTTACAGATGAAGAAAAAAGTAGGAAAAAAACTAGCGATTGATCGGGGTTTTTGATAGATCTTTGATAAATAGTATTCAATCGTTACGTAATTTTTACCAAATTAAAGGTCAGACATTGAACATTTCTGTAAATAAAATCCAGAATTACAACTTTACGACTCACCGTGTTTCGTCCTTCGAAAATCAAAATGGAGTACATGCGAGCAAATTATTTTTGCTTTAATTGCTCAAAGATAACTGTAGTTACATATATTTCAAGGAACCAAACTTTGACAAACTTTTCGTAAACAAAAATACCAATATTTAAAAATATTCAACATAAATAACAAAATAGACCGATTTAAAATTTTCTAAAAGAAGGCCCTATTAAAAGCAATTTAGTTAAATTTAGTCTTCAATGATAGAAATGGCCGTCTTCAATGTTCAAGAGGTTTTTTTCTTGAAATATGTCTTCACTAAAACACAATTACCGAAGAAACGGGTAGAACGACTGAAAGCGTGGAGAAAAAAAACGTATCACAACATTGACTGTTTTCAGGTTGACATATGTCAACAGGAAAGCAGCGGAGGAAGTTTTCATGACAACTATTCAATAGATCAGTTATTTAGCTTTAGGAATAGTATCTTTTACTGGACTTTTGCAACAATTGCTAAATTTTACTTTTGACCGGTTTTTTGCATAAATATTGCTATGTGCGACGGCAAGAAATCCGTCCCCGCCGCAATTCTGTACCGTGTCATGCCATTCTTGTGTTCTAATTTTGACAGCGGCTACCTGCCAGCCCTTACCCACTATGCGCTGCAATTCTATTTACCACATTACTCTGCGCTAGCCTTGTTGTTGCAGCTCATATATATACATAAGGGTACATGTAAAAAAGTAGCATTTACATATGCAAATGCATATCGTGTAAGAGCCCTGTTAGCTCTGCCTCTCAGTCGTTCTCGTCAAGTTCAACTAATGGGAGGCCAAAGAAGCTTGCCACTTCGCCTGGATTAGCCCACACAGGGAGGGGCGTTAGGAGATGAGGTTTCGCAGACATACGAAGAGGAGCTTTAAATCATGGGGTGAGTCACCGCTTGAAGAATACGTGTTGGGAACGTTTGGGTCAATCCTGCTCAGATAAGAGTTTACCTGCTAACGTCTGTTAACTCACTGACTTTGAATAGAACTGGGTTTTCGACGCCATCGTTCATAATAACCAACTCCCTAATGCACTTTTCGACAATTTTTACTGACTCATTCGTTGATTTTGCCAATGATTTAATTTGTATTCCTTGGTTTTTACAGACCCAAAAGGCGTTGTGTAACATTGGCGATGTCTCAAGTACAGATGTTTCTGAAGATGAAATGTGTGAAACTAATGCATCCCGACCAGAACAATCATCAGGATCAGATTCTAATACGATGCCTAATGGACTACAAGAATCTACATCCGTATCATCTCAAGTGCCATTGCCTGATATCCCACAAGTCCTGACTGAAAGTAATCGCCGATCTTAAAAATAATCATGTTATGATAAAACTATATAAAAATGAATAATTTTTTAGTAATAGAGGAGGACAAGACTACGCCATGATTTCGTAAACGTAGTATGAATGTGTATAAACAAGCTAAGTATTTGTATGTAGTTCTGAATATGCTCTTGGTGGAATTATTACAATATGATGTATGACGACACCATTTTCGAACCGTCAGTCACACGCGTACGAGTAAATTATATTTTATCAGAAAAATTAAGTAGATTTAGAACAAACTAATGAAATACAAGCAAAACAATTGTCTACTTAATTAATTAATATTTTACTTCCACACTTTTGCTAGTAATTGTAAAGCTTTTCCGATTTGAGGGGCGACCGCTAAAAGAAAAGAAATTTTTCAGATAATGCTTGGACCAGGGATTTATATCTATTTTATTTAATTATTTGTTACAGTCTTGGAACTTAAAAGTACAGATCGATATTTGTAATATATAACAAAGTATGCGTATATGTAAGTTAAAATTTCAATTACAGCTGTTTATGTTTCTAAAACTATCAAATAACCTATATAAATGTATATTGTCTAACTAGTTGGGTAGCTGGCGAGACATAGTCTCCAGTCTACCTTTATATATGTACTATGTGCAGCGGGCGGAAAGACCCTGTTTCCGCTCCGCGTTGCTAACGAGTTGATCGTCATGGTCGGAAAGGCCGAGTTTCCGATCCATGTTCCCGTCGTCATTAATGTGCAAACCCTGACGCTAAATTCCGCTCCGTGTTATGGGCGGGCTGTTGGACATAGGCGGAAAGACAGAGTTTCCGATCCATACTCACAGCGCCTTTCGTGTGCTAGTTCATTTGCTTGGTCGGATGGAAAGGCCTGGTTTCCATTCCGTGCTTTCCTACCTATTAGCCAGAGTTTTAGAGTGATAAAATAGTTGTCTTTTAAAAACAGCATCGACAGGATCGAATCCTATATCACTAGTCCACGGCGGCCGCCTATTAAATATCAACGAAACAATTGAATATAAAACCAAAATACTAAGGATGACCTTGAGTTTTATGGGCATTCGAAGGAGTCTAACTATTAATCGAATAAACATCGCTATTGAGCTTTCCTTAAAGATTTATCGCGTCCACACAACCTGATTTGTAGTCTCTTTTGTAAATACATTTCACTTCATCTGAACAGGTTCAGCATGATCTGCTAGATTATCCGGAAGCCAGTATATTTTTCAGGTTTCATAAATTGTACATTTTAGAAGCAGCGTTGCCACATTGGTATTAAAAAAATATAATTGATGGGATGGGAGTTTCTATTATTTTTAATGGTTCTTAGTCTTTTCAGATGATCCTAAATAGTATATTTTTGGAGTCTTAAAATGTGTAATTATTATGATTAGAAGGGCGTCCCATTGTATTAAAAACACACGCAGGTTTATGGTATAAGTGAAACAATTAATGTATGTACATTAGCGTGGGCCGAAAATTCGCTTTTTTAGAATTTCGCTTGGTAATAGCAAAAATATGGTTCACTATGCTCTAAAAACAATCTGTGTGAAATATGACAATTTTTGGTCAATATCTTAGGCTCGCCCAAGTCCATCAAAGTTCAAGTACTAAAATGGCGACTCACCGATTTATTGCTGTGGTGTCAAATCGGCAACATCATTTCTTTCATGTCAACTTTGGAATAAATAAGTTATCAAATATTCCCAAACTCATAAATTTCGCGTCAACAGTATTTTCCAAAATCGTCTAATTTATACCAAAGACAGGATTGAAAAAATAGTACGCCCCATAGCGAAAGAAAGAATTAATGCCGTTTCTAAATTCCAATTTTTATTAAAAACAATAAAATTATTCCAAATATCGCCTGGAGCAATATTACCGGCAATAAATTTGTTTCCGATGGCGAAACGTTTTCTTATTGCCGGCAACAAAATTTGTTTGGTGGCTTCTGCTTGTTGGCACATCTTGTTACATATGTATGTATGTATGTACATTAGACTGCATATCCAAAAAAAGGTGCTGTTTTTGCGCCGGAACTACAAAATTTATATTTGAAGACTTCCACCAAAATATTTCGGAAAAATATTAAGATTTATGTGCGTGAGCTAAACCGATTTGAAAATTCCTCCAAAAGTGTAGTTTTTTATGAAAAAACATAGTTTCTTAAAGGATTTTTTGATAAAAATCCCCTCGGACGACAAAACAGGTTAAGCGTAAAAAATTTGCATAAAAATATTCAGNTATGTACATTAGACTGCATATCCAAAAAAAGGTGCTGTTTTTGCGCCGGAACTACAAAATTTATATTTGAAGACTTCCACCAAAATATTTCGGAAAAATATTAAGATTTATGTGCGTGAGCATAAAAATATTCACAAAATTTTCAACGGAATGATAGTAATGAGATGTTTGATGCTGTATTTTAACGTCTTTCAAGGATTGGTTTAAGAAAAACTTAAATAACTAGACCAAAACTATATCGATTTAGATTTATGAGGTATCAGTGGAAAGGTATTTTCTCACCCTTTTTTATTTCTTTTCTAAAAACTCGTGTCCCAATTTTTAATTTTATTCAAATATCAACACATCATAATTAAACTTGGAATGACACTCGTTCATACTTTGAATTATATTATGCAAACAAATTTCTTAAACCAATCTTTGAAAAAATATTAGGATTTTGTTGAAAAATTTTTATTAATTAATTTTATGCAATTTTTTTTTTAATTTTAAACTGTTTTGAATTGTGACGTAATTTTTTTACAAAAAATACTTTAAAAAACATATTTTATTCATAAAAAACTCAAGGAGGTATTTTCAAATCGGTCCAGCTCACGTAAATCTAAATCTTAATGTTTTTTCAAATTATTGTTGCTTTTCCACAATAAAAATTTTCATTTAAAACGGCCTCGAGCTCAATATAAATTGTTGAATATAATTGTTATAAAGGCCAAAAAAAAAACAAAAACAAATAACTTAAGGACGAGCACACCTAAAAGTTAAACATTCTAAAAATAGAATTATTAGCAAAAAACCAACAATACCAACAACCACATGATCAAGTGAATTGCAGCGGAATAGCTGCGCTTGATTGTGTTGGCATAACAAAAATGAAAATAGTGGAAAAAAGCAAACGATAATTTACAAGGCGTACTTAGCACGGTGCATAGGCAACTGGCTGAGTCAGTGGGATCGTCGGTTCGAATCCTACTGAAAGAAGTCTGATGAGGAAATGTGGTGATTTCCGAAATAGCTATCACTTCTACCATTTTTTCAAATTATTGTTGCTTTTCCACAATAAAAATTTTCATTTAAAACGGCCTCGAGCTCAATATAAATTGTTGAATATAGTTTTTCCGAAATGTTTTAGTGCAAGTCTTAAAATATAATAGATTTTATAATTCCAAAGGAAAAACAGTATCGACTTTTTTTTTATGGGGAGTGATACAGTCTAATGTACATATGTATACTTATATACTTACATACGATTCAGTTTCTCCAAAACCTCTGAAATTGAGGAGGCCTGGTTTCCATTCCGTGGTTTCCTACCTATTAGCCAGAGTTTTAGAGTGATAAAATAGTTGTCTTTTAAAAACAGCATCGACAGGATCGAATCCTTTATCACTAGTCCACGGCGGCCGCCTATGAAATATCAACGAAACAATTGAATATAAAACCAAAATACTAAGGATGACCTTTAGTTTTATGGGCATTCGAAGGAGTCTAACTATTAATCGAATAAACATCGCTATTGAGCTTTCTTTAAAGATTTATCGCGTCCACACAACCTGATTTGCAGTCTCCTTTGTAAATACATTTCACTTCATCTGAACAGGTTCAGCATGATCTGCTAGATTATCCGGAAGCCAGTATATTTTTCAGGTTTCATAAATTGCACATTTTAGAAGCAGCGTTGCCACATTGGTATTAAAAAAATATAATTGATGGGATGGGAGTTTCTATTATTTTTAATGGTTCTTAGTCTTTTCAGATGATCCTAAATAGTATATTTTTGGAGTCTTAAAATGTGTAATTATTATGATTAGAAGGGCGTCCCATTGTATTAAAAACACACGCAGGTTTATGGTATAAGTGAAACAATTAATGTATCTACATTAGCGTGGGCCGAAAATTCGCTTTTTTAGAATTTCGCTTGGTAATAGCAAAAATATAGTTCACTATGCTCTAAAAACAATCTGTGTGAAATATGACAATTTTTGGTCAATATCTTAGGCTCGCCCAAGTCCATCAAAGTTCAAGTACTAAAATGGCGACTCACCGATTTATTGCTGTGGTGTCAAATTTGCAACATCATTTCTTTCATGTCAACTTTGGAATAAATAAGTTGTCAAATATTCCCAAACTAATAAATTTCGCGTCAACAGTATTTTCCAAAATTGTCTAATTTATACCAAAGACAGGATTGAAAAAAAATAGTAAGCCCCATAGCGAAATATAGAATTAATGCCGTTTCTAAATTCCAATTTTTATTAAAAACAATAAAATTATTCCAAATATCGCCTGGAGCAATATTACCGGCAATAAATTTGTTTCCGATGGCGAAACGTTTTCTTATTGCCGGCAACAAAATTAGTTTGGTGGCTTCTGCTTGTTGGCACATCTTGTTACATATGTATGTATGTATGTACATTAGACTGCATAACCAAAAAAAGGTGCTGTTTTTGCGCCGGAACTACAAAATTTATATTTGAAGACTTCCACCAAAATATTTCGGAAAAATATTAAGATTTATGTGCGTGAGCATAAAAATATTCACAAAATTTTCAACGGAATGATAGTAATGAGATGTTTGATGCTGTATTTTAACGTCTTTCAAGGATTGGTTTAAGAAAAACTTAAATAACTAGACCAAAACTATATCGATTTAGACTTATGAGGTATCAGTGGAAATGTATTTTCTCACCCTTTTTTATTTCTTTTCAAAAAACTCGTGTCCCAATTTTTAATTTTATTCAAATATCAACACATCATAATTAAACTTGGAATGACACTCGTTCATACTTTGAATTATATTATGCAAACAAATTTCTTAAACCAATCTTTGAAAAAATATTAGGATTTTGTTGAAAAATTTTTATTAATTATTTTTATGCAATTTTTTTTTTTAATTTTAAACTGTTTTGAATTGTGACGTAATTTTTTTACAAAAAATACTTTAAAAAACATATTTTATTCAAAAAAACTCAAGGAGGTATTTTCAAATCGGTCCAGCTCACGTAAATATAAATCTTAATGTTTTTTCAAATTATTGTTGCTTTTCCACAATAAAAATTTTCATTTAAAACGGCCTCGAGCTCAATATAAATTGTTGAATATAATTGTTATAAAGGCCAAAAAAA
>NW_016159692.1:34941-47528 GCF_001687245.7 Rhagoletis zephyria
GGGATCGTCGGTTCGAATCCTACTGAAAGAAGTCTGATGAGGAAATGTGGTGATTTCCGAAATAGCTATCACTCTACCAATGTTTTCAAATTATTGTTGCTTTTCCACAATAAAAATTTTCATTTAAAACGGCCTCGAGCTCAATATAAATTGTTGAATATATTGTTATAAAGGCCAAAAAAAAAATCAAAAACAAATAACTTAAGGACGAGCACACCTAAAAGTTAAACATTCTAAAAATAGAATTATTAGCAAAAACCAACAATACCAACAACCACATGATCAAGTGAATTGCAGCGGAATAGCTGCGCTTGATTGTGTTGGCATAACAAAAATGAAAATAGTGGAAAAAAGCAAACGATAATTTACAAGGCGTACTTAGCACGGTGCATAGGCAACTGGCTGAGTCAGTGGGATCGTCGGTTCGAATCCTACTGAAAGAAGTCTATGAGGAAATGTGGTGATTTCCGAAATAGCTAGCACTTCTACCATTTTTTCAAATTATTGTTGCTTTTCCACAATACAAATTTTCATTTAAAACGGCCTCGAGCTCAATATAAATTGTTGAATATAGTTTTTCCGAAATGTTTTAGTGCTAAAATATAGTTTTAGTCTTAAAATATAATAGATTTTATAATTCCAAAGGAAAAACAGTATCGACTTTTTTATGGGGAGTGATGCAGTCTAATGTACATATGTATACTTATATACTTACATACGATTCAGTTTCTCCAAAACCTCTGAAATTGAGGATATACATATGGGTCATTCCATACGTCGCATACGTGACAGTCGTACGTTTCAATATGATACAAACAAGGAATACCATTTGTTTTCTTTAACTTTTTCGGGGCATTGTATAGCACATAATTAGCTCTATATTTAACCAAAAAATTAAAACAATCGAACTGATTGGTCCTGAAATATAAGAATTTAAAGAGAATGTCGTTACGTGACAAAAAATGGAAGTAGATTTTTTCTTTTCTTACAAAATCGCAAAACTGCGAATTGTGGATGGCTATTTTCATGAAACTTATTTTAATATGATTCGGGGCAATTCTAGTTGTTTTTATAGTTTTTTGAATTAATGCAACTTGTTTCAATTTTCTTTTACAACCCCAAGTGTGAAACGTCACGTGACATAAATTTCCATCGTTGTATTTTTGTTAATATTGCTTGAAATGAATTTTTAACGCAAATAAAACATGTATTTTACATATGTAGAATATACTTTATATTTTGACTTCAACGCCAATTAAGGGTGAATTAGTTGGAAATCTATGACTTATTCAGCCTTATCATGAGTGTCATTTTCGCCGACCCGGTTCACTTTTCACTTTTGGTTTCCATGGTTTTACTATGGGCGGATGACAGATTTTCGGGTGAATTTTTTTTCAGGCGAAACTCAGGATAAGGCAGATTATGTTTCAACTACATACGCCAAATTCGAACCAAATCGGACCATAAATACAGTTTTTCGAAATATCTCAACCTTGGCGCCACCTAGGAAAGCCATTTTACGCAAACATGATTCTACTTACATAGCCAGTATATATTTAAAAAAGCAGACAAATCGGCCCGTAAATACATCTAACGTATTTTTAAGACTTTTATTTTTTTTTTCGTGGTGGACCTTCCGATGGAAAAACCCATATCTGTGGTCATAAGCAATAACCGCCTGAGTCGGCTTAAGAAAGATGTGAGGTTTATATGCTATCGTTTTCTGCAACTACAGTATATTTTGCTTAGCTGCACATCCTTCTTTGCACGAAAAACTTGTGCACTTAACCGAAAAAGGCACTTAAGCGAATTTTCTTTACTACTTCAATGAGGAAGGTATCCAAGTCCCTATGAAAGCAAATAATGGAGAAGCACTTACCACGTAGAAATTACTGCAAGCGAAATTTTTACCGAATAGTATCTAATTATCTATATAACTACATAAATTTATAGCCATTTTCGTTGTTCTGTGAGCTGAACAAAATAAATAAAAAGTTGTAAAATTAGGTAATTGTAGGGCCAGTGCAGGTAAATGTAATACTTTCTTTGATAATTGATACTGGTCGCATATTTTTTAAGGCAGGTATCGCCAATGNTTATTCAGCCTTATCATGAGTGTCATTTTCGCCGACCCGGTTCACTTTTCACTTTTGGTTTCCATGGTTTTACTATGGGCGGATGACAGATTTTCGGGTGAATTTTTTTTTCAGGCGAAACTCAGGATAAGGCAGATTATGTTTCAACTACATACGCCAAATCGGACCATAAATACAGTTTTTCGAAATATCTCAACCTTGGCGCCACCTAGGAAAGCCATTTTACGCAAACATGATTCTACTTACATAGCCAGTATATATTTAAAAAAGCAGACAAATCGGCCCGTAAATACATCTAACGTATTTTTAAGACTTTTATTTTTTTTTTCGTGGTGGACCTTCCGATGGAAAAACCCATATCTGTGGTCATAAGCAATAACCGCCTGAGTCGGCTTAAGAAAGATGTGAGGTTTATATGCTATCGTTTTCTGCAACTACAGTATATTTTGCTTAGCTGCACATCCTTCTTTGCACGGAGAACTTGTGCACTTAACCGAAAAAGGCACTTAAGCGAATTTTCTTTACTACTTCAATGAGGAAGGTATCCAAGTCCCTATGAAAGCAAATAATGGAGAAGCACTTACCACGTAGAAATTACTGCAAGCGAAATTTTTACCGAATAGTATCTAATTATCTATATAACTACATAAATTTATAGCCATTTTCGTTGTTCTGTGAGCTGAACAAAATAAATAAAAAGTTGTAAAATTAGGTAATTGTAGGGCCAGTGCAGGTAAATGTAATACTTTCTTTGATAATTGATACTGGTCGCATATTTTTTAAGGCAGGTATCGCCAATGTATAAATGTTAAAAATAATGCCTCTGATGCGCATTTTGGGGTAGGTATCTTAAATATACTGTACTATTCTATGTGTAAGTGAAAACTTCCATCTCGGTAACTAGGCTATTTAAAAAGTTATTGATAAAAATATTTTGGTTTCCCCATAAGGTTAATATTACAATCCAAGCCTTTAAAGCGTTTTTTTTTATCGAATTCAGGTTTTTCGACTTAGGCGATTATTGCTTATGACAACAGATATATTGCTTTGAACAAACAAATCGTACTTCGGGAATATTTTATTCCTTCGCGGTGCAAGCTGCTAACTATTTATTTCTAATGAACAAGAACATTTGAAAAAATTTCACTCTGGAATCCGTGCATAAATTTATAAGATTCCTACAGCTTTCAAACGCACAATTCAATTTTTATTTTATTAAAATGACGGATTTTTCGTTTCAAAATCTGTTTGAAAGATGTCATAATGCAAGAAAAAGTCAAATGGCTACATATATTTTAATAGTTCACCAGAATAGATTCAGTGTAATTAATTTGCATCAAAGCAATAATCTATACTAAAGTTTATGTACGCAGGTATGAAAAAACTCGTAACTTCTACTGTTTTGGTGTTTCCATTTTCAAATTTTTACAGCGTACTCCATAAAGTTTGACAACTATCCAGGTTGAAAAAAAAAAATCAAACAAGTTAGAAGTTAATAAAAAATATTAAAAATAAAAAGTGCGATTTTTTTATACCAATTTATTGTAAACTATCTCACACTCTCATGGAAAGCCGAGGTAATTACGCACATTTTGATACCTTAACTGATTTTCTCCGACAAATAGTTTATTAACTGCAAACTAATAAAGAAAGACACTTCTCCGTGAGTTCAAAATTTCGGGAATTTTTTTCGAGATTTTCGAATATAAAAAAATAGGTGTTTTNTTATAAGATTCCTACAGCTTTCAAACGCACAATTCAATTTTTATTTTATTAAAATGACGGATTTTTCGTTTCAAAATCTGTTTGAAAGATGTCATAATGCAAGAAAAAGTCAAATGGCTACATATATTTTAATAGTTCACCAGAATAGATTCAGTGTAATTAATTTGCATCAAAGCAATAATCTATACTAAAGTTTATGTACGCAGGTATGAAAAAACTCGTAACTTCTACTGTTTTGGTGTTTCCATTTTCAAATTTTTACAGCGTACTCCATAAAGTTTGACAACTATCCAGGTTGAAAAAAAAAAATCAAACAAGTTAGAAGTTAATAAAAAATATTAAAAATAAAAAGTGCGATTTTTTTATGCCAATTTATTGTAATCTATCTCACACTCTCATGGAAAGCCGAGGTAATTACGCACATTTTGATACCTTAACTGATTTTCTCCGACAAATAGTTTATTAACTGCAAACTAATAAAGAAAGACACTTCTCCGTGAGTTCAAAATTTCGGGAATTTTTTTCGAGATTTTCGAATATAAAAAAATAGGTGTTTTCTTTTTTTCGATAAAGAATGTAAAAATATATATTTCACCCAAAAAAAAATATTGATGTGTAAATATTGTATGGAATGACCCATATACACTTTCAAAAGTCGCTATAATATTTATTGCACGTATTTGTACAAGTTCAAAAGTCTCGCATCTTCTGATGAACTTAGAAAACTGCAAGAAATCGTGGTTGTTTCGGTGCCTAATTGAAGACGTCGTAAAAAAAGAAAGAAAGAAAAGAAGAAGAGAGAACGCGAAAAGCTAAAAAAAGCTAGCTATTGAAATAGCAAAAGTGAAAGTGAAGCTGTTCGGACGTGCACACGCTAAGCTCTGTACCAGTGCTAAATTCTTTATTTGTTTTGTGCGAGAGTAAAGCTATAACTTTTTATTTTTAATCTTACTCTGACACTTTAATAATGCCTTGTTCATGTCGGCAAAAAATTGAGCGTGGTCAGAATAAAATTCAGTGCTCTAATTGTAAGGAAATTTTTCACTTGAAATGTTTTAATTTANAAGCTCTGTACCAGTGCTAAATTCTTTATTTGTTTTGTGCGAGAGTAAAGCTATAACTTTTTATTTTTAATCTTACTCTGACACTTTAATAATGCCTTGTTCATGTCGGCAAAAAATTGAGCGTGGTCAGAATAAAATTCAGTGCTCTAATTGTAAGGAAATTTTTCACTTGAAATGTTTTAATTTAACGCAAACTGATGTTGATTTCCTACGTAAATCTGACACTGCTTTTTTTTTACTGTAATTGTGCCAAAAGGCGCACAGATTCCATTCGGACTTCGCCCCACTACATTCCGCATCTACATCTTTAACAAGTGTGGGTAACTCTCTTTCTGCCGATGCANAATTTTTCATTTGAAATGTGTTAATTTAACGCAAACTGATGTGGATTTCCTACGTAAATCTGACAGTGCATTTTATTGCTGTAATTGTGCCAAAAGGCGCAGAGATTCCACTCGGACTTCGCCCCCACTACATTCCGCATCTACATATTTAACGAGTGTGGGTAACTCTCTTTCTGCCGATGCACAATCCGATCATCCAGAAAAACAACAGAAGCCGGCTGTCTATTCGACTGTAGCTACACAAACACAAATCAGCGAACAACCGAAGTGCAATAAACTGCAATCAACTATCAATGTTCTTAGTGAAATGGTTGGCCTCAAAGCCGAGAATGTGCGTTTGTTTGCTTTATTACAGTCGATGCATGACGACAAGAACATCTTGCTCGGAAAAGTCGAGAGTCTTCAAATTCGTGCTATGCAGAGCATGTTGAGACATAACTTTGCTTCTCCTGCAGTGAGTGTTGGCGCTGTTGATTTGCCTGATTTCTCGCCTGTTAATACTCTTAGAAATTGCCCTCTCTCTACTACTGCTTCTCCCGACGCGTCTACTTCAAACGCTGTCGCTGCCGCTGCTGCTGCTGATGTATCTATCGGTAATTCTCTTTCACCTGCTAATTCGCTTCTGTCTACTGCTACGCAACGCTCCAACGCTTTGTCAAATAAACGAACTAATGTTTTGTCTAAGAAATCCGACGCGTCAACTTCAATCGCCGACGCTGCCTCTGCTGCTGCTGGCGGTTCGTCTAAGAAATTATCTTATTCTGACGCTGTTGTTCTTGGCGCTACTGTACTAATGCCGGCACCGAATTCATCGTCTTCTACCGTTCACGCATCTGAGTTGAAGCAGCGTACCATTGCTGGCTCCAGCTCAAACTCTGAATTGAAAGTTGCTGATAGTATGAAGTGGCTGCACTTATCATCATTTCAGCCATCTGTCACTGCTGATGACATAATTGAGTACGTATCAAATCATGCCAATATTAGTAAGGGCCAGCATTTATGCAATCATTTAATCAAAAATAATGTTGATCATAATTCCATTCGGAGAGTGAACTTCAAACTTGGTGCTCCAAGCTCGTTCTATGCAAATCTGATGTCAGCTGATCTTTGGCCGGTGGGTGTAAACGTACGTCCCTTTCGTTTTTTACTGAGAGGGGGAAACCAACAGAAAGCTTTGTAACGAACTACAGAAATTCGTCACAATCTAAAAAAAAAATTAATGTCTACTTTCAAAATGCTTCTGGACTTAGAACTAAATCGCATGAGGTTAAACGTTATAGCTCGCAGTTGGAGTACGACGTCTTTGTCATAGTTGAGACATGGTTAAATGATAATTTCTCTGATGAGTTTTTTGACAACAATCCTTTTGTCGTCTATCGTAACGACAGAGATTCCAATAAAACGGGTCGTGCTAGAGGTGGTGGGGTTTTAATTGCTGTGCAGCGCAAGTATCGTGCGTCGCTGATAACACTGGATAATGACGACTCCCTACTAGACCTGCTGTGTGTCAGTGTGACCAGCTCTAATTTATCTGATACGTTATTCATAGTTGCCTCATACATTCCACCTAATAGTGCGGATAATCTGTATAGTGCGCATGCTGATAACATTGTATCCTTAGCTGTTAATAAATGAGGTGACAATTATATCTTTATATTGGGAGATTTTAATCTTTGTAATCTTAATTGGTCTCAAAACTATTGTAACTCTGGTCTTATTCCTACTAATATCTGCACCCTATATGAATCTCATTTTATTGATAATAAATTATGTTTAAATCTACTTCAAGTAAATAACTTCAAGAACAAGCTCAATATAATTTTGGATCTAATCTTTGTCAGTGATACCATAAACTTTAGTGTGTCTGAGTGTCTCTCTCTAGTCTCGCCTCCGGATATGCATCATGTTCCTTTAGTACTCAAGGTTGAATTCTATGAGTTTGCCTCTGGAAGCACCAGCGATAAAATTGCTTTCAATTACTCCTTATGTGATTTTGTGAATCTCAACAGTTTATTCGCCGAAGTCAGTTGGGAGGAACTGCTCTCTAGTACTGATGTCTCTGAATGTTTTGATACTTTCAGATCAGTTGGATACGAAGTGTTTAAAAATAATATTCCTGTCCGCAAAAGAAAACCATAGAAGCTACCATGGTACACTATGCGTTTGAAGAAGCTTAAGAATCTTAGGAATAAGTTCCTTAAAAAGTTTAAATCCACCAATAACCAGTTGTTTTATGACAAGTATCGCCAATATCTGAAAGAATTCAAATTGTTTAGATAAATTTTTATACAGAAACTATATCTTCAATTTCGAAAATAATATTCATTCAGACCCTAAGGCCTTCTGGAAATTCATAAAATCAAAAAAAGGGTGCTCCACAATACCATCCACAGTATTCTTGAACGGAAAATTCACACGCAATCCTCCAGAGGCTGCTAACTTACTTGCTGATTTCTTCAAATCAAACTATGATTGTGAAGATGACCTTTCCTGGGATGCTTTCTCATCTGGCTTTAAGTCCACATGTGGTTTCGGATTACTGACTCTCTCAAATGATGATATTTCAACTGGAGTCTTAGAGCTCAAATCCTCTTCCCAAACGGATGTGGATGGCCTCTCGGCTCTCTTGTTAAAAAACTGTGCTGCTATGGTACTTCCGTTGAAAATCATTTTTAATAAATCGCTGTCTTTGGGGGTATTCATTGATGCCTGGAAACTGTCATCCATAACTCCTATCTTCAAATGCGGGAATAAAAATTATGTAACTAATTATAGACCGATCTCGAAACTTTCCAATGTGTCTAAGCTTTTCGAATGTGTCATCAAAGACAAGATATATTTTTCTGTTAAGAGTCTAATTTGTCCGAATCAGCATGGGTTCGTCTCCGGTAGTTCTATAGTCACTAATCTGGCAGTTTTTAGTGAGTACTGTATCTCTACATTTTCTGCCGTATATCAAGTTGATTGTATTTACACCGATTTTTCTAAAGCCTTCGATAAGGTTTCACATGCGATCTTGATTGACAAACTGGCTTCCATAGGTTTTCATTCTACTTTTCTGCAATGGCTTAGGTCTTATCTTAAACGTAGGCACTGTGTTGTTACTGTGGATGATACTTAATAAGAACCTTTTATTGCTACTTCAGGTGTTCCACAGGATAGCATTCTAGGTCCATTGCTTTTTGTATTGTTCATTAACGACATTGGTTCTAGTTTCTCCTTCGCTAATTTTCTTTTGTACGCAGATGATTTAAAAATCTACTAAATTGTTAAGAACTCCGCTGACTTATTGAAACTCCAATCCGAGCTGGATAATTTATATTCGTCGTGCTTGAACTCACATCTTTTTTTGAATATTAATAAATGCTTTTATGTTTCGTTCTCTAAGTCACGTAACTTATTAAAAACTGGATACAGCATCTCTAATTGTAGCTTGCAGGCGGTAAATGAAATCAAGGATCTTGGTGTTGTCTTTGATACTAAATTTTCATTTACCAGCCATATTGATTTTATTAATTCTAAAGCTTATTCAATGCTTGGCTTTGTACGGCGGAATAGCTCTGAATTTTCCGATCCTTACACTTTAAAACTTCTATATAACTCCCATGTGCGATCTCACTTGGAGTATGCAGCAATAATCTGGCGTCCTTTTCACCAGTTTCATATTAATAGGATTGAACGAATTCGGAAGGTGTTTCTCAAAATCGCCTTACGTTCAGTACGCTTCTCAGATCCTCTACCTTCATATAATGCGCGCTTATTGCTTATCAATTTGAAAACGTTGGATAAAAGGAGGTCAATATTATCTTTAATTTTTATTTTTTGCATTGTCCAAGGAATTTCTGACTGCCCACAGCTTTTAGGAAGAATAAATTTTAATGTTCCGCGGTATCTTCGTGCCTCCCTCCCATTCTATGCTGACAATGTGAGTACAAATTATGCCCGTAATGCGCCCATCGCGCGGGCTCTTAATGAATTTAACCAGATTTCCAGTTCTATCGACCTTGATTTTTCGTTGCCGAGAACAGCCTTTACTAACCTCTTAAATAAAATACCCTAGTTTAAGCTTTATTGTTATATAGTCTGTAAGAAATTATTGTTTCATAGACTAATTGAATTGAATAAATAAATAAAATAAAAGTTATTGTTTCAAATCTCGCTATATTAATTTTTTATATATAAAATTAGCAAAATGTACCATACTGCGATTTTGTTAATGTTATTAGGTTCTTATTTATCCAAATTTTCAGATAATAAAGAAAAAAGATAAAGTTTGGATTTTACTTGTTGTAGACGTTTTTTTTATGTAGTTATGGCTTACTATTATAAAATCACATAACGCTGTTTGCAAGTGGACTACTCAATTGTGGCATGCATTGTAAAAGTTGTAGAAAGGGGAAAAAGCAGCTTTGGGAAAGGTCTTAACATAAATATAATTGATTTGTGTGTGTTATAGGCATGTGTACATATATAAATCGAAATTGTAGAGTTGGTCTTTTAAGCAATACCTCATAACCCACACTGTCACTTATAAAAGATGTATGCATAGCAAGGTTTGAACCAAAAACACATTTGATCTGGGCAAATTAAATTGTAATTTAAATTTTGTTTCTCTGATTTACTTAGGGCCAATTTCACAATGAAAAACTTAAAGTTCCATTTTACAAAAGTTTCCTTTTAGTTAAAGTGTAATTTAAAAGTACTTTAAACAAGAAGTGTTTTCATAATACAGTGGCAATTGAATAATAACAAAAGGTTCATTTAAATGAAAATCACAAAGTTCTCAATGCTGATCTCAGCAAAATTGCATCAGCTGATTGTCATAAATATGTATTCTTTAATTTTATTATATTAGTCGGCCTTTATTCTATTTATGGGTATTTTTTAACTAATGCTGTTGGTTTTCAAATAAAAATTCAATTCTAAAGTAATTAATTTCCCAAAGCCTTAAAGGATTTGGTTTATATACACCCACTGAGCCAAAAGCACAATGGTTTTTTCAACCCTAACTGTTTTGATTTTTTCATGGTTAATAAGCCGATTGTAAGAAATGTAATTCCTGTTGAACATTTGAGAACAAATTCGTATGTATGGCAGTAGCTGAACGTGCAGAGCTGCTTGCTGTTATTTGTTGGCTTCCAGCAGTACGAATGCCGTCAGCACGATACATAATTTTATTTATTTTTCTGTTTTTGGTTTTTCTTAATTACGAAAAAGCCCCTGTGAAGTGCAGAACGAAATCAAACAACGGAGAAAATTGATTCAAGTTGAACATTTGAAGGCAGATTTATAAAGCGGCTGTAGCTGAGTGTGCAGAAATGCTTGTGTTGTTTGCTCACATTCAGAAGATGCTATTTCAATTCTCGTTAGAGGCAACTTGTACAAATGATAATAAAAAATTTGGTTTTGTATCCCCGAATTATGAAAAGCATCTGTGAAGTGCAGAGCATAATCGTATTGAAAAGAAAAAATTAACAACCAAAAGTTTGGTTAATGTAAACAAAACTGTGGTAATATTACCAAATCATTGTTGAAAATATCAATCAAGTCATTGTTATTATTAACCAAAAATCACGTTGATTCCTTTTTAAGTTTGAATTTGGTAATATTAACCAGTTTTTGGTTGATTTTTTACTCAGTGCACATATCTCAGTGCATATATCCGCTTGCTTCGCGGCGCCTGCGTTGATAATTGCAAAAAATAGCATTGAAAATTAAAAATGGTCCCTGATCCACCTCCCGTAAAAAGTTATCCTATATGTGAATCCAGGCAATAAGCTATTTCAAGCGAATTAGACCATAAATCCGACATTTTCTATTTTTTAATTCAGGTCATAAACTATCTGTTTGCAAAATTTTATCAAATCCGTTCCGTAGTTTTCACGTGGTTGAGCCACAACATCCAAATTCGCAAACTCGCAATTACAATATTAGTAGGATAATTAATTAATGTAGAACAAAAGTAAACATTTCACAGTTTAACTTGAAATCAATTGATTTGTTTTGAGTTTATAGCTATTTTAAAATCAATCTGAAGTTGTTTGCTATATTTTGGTATATCGCCACGGCCTTTTAGACTAATTGAAACTATTTTGTTATTAACCTTCCCATAGAGCTGAGCTTTGAAATTAAAAAAATCTCTATAAAATTCAGAGCACTCTGTGTGGAAACATAGATTCCCTACGTTAGGGATGCACAGCAGAGGTGCACGCAGTCGACGTCGCGGGCAAACTGCGCGCACGCGAGCGTGCTAGGCGAGGTGAAGTGAGCTGTACGGAGATGGCATTGTGTATGTATGTGTACTTTTGCGACAACTGAGCCAGTGTGGCATCAGGCCACCAGAAAAAGCCAATTTTTCCAAAAGAAAAGCGCCAAGTTCTTATTATCATGTTTAATAATTTTTTTGATTCAGTAAAAAGTGTATAAGTGTATCTATTTCCTCCCGTTTTTATTAATTAATTAATTTCAATACATTTATAACAACGCAAAACATATTCAGCCCAATTCTAAATAATATTTCCGCTCGACTTTTTTCACTTTCCGCAATCCTCCTATTCTAAATGAAAAAAAAATCGGATTTTTTCACTTTCCGCTTTCCTCCTATTCTGAACAAGTTCGAAAGATTTCGAAAATGAAAAGTAGGCATCTCTAACGCAAGTGAATGGCGGAAAATTTTGACAGCCCGCGAGAATTTATTCACCGGTGACTTGCAAGCGAGTTTCAGCCAAATATGTAAGTATTTTCATAAAATAACAAAAAAATAGTAACTAGTTCTTCTTTTTAGGTCAAAATCTACAAATAAAACGCAATTGCAATTGCTTATCAGCTTAATGGAAACGCAACCCGCCATTGCTAGAGGTTTTTTTAAAGGAGACAAAGAGGACCAGACACGATTTTGGAAAAAAGTAGAGTTGGAGCTTAACGCGGCGGGACCACCAGTAAAAAATATCGTAGAGTGGAAAAAGGTAATCAATGTTAATATATAAAAAGTTAAAACACACACACTTGGGGCTCTGTGTCAGTACCTATGTAAATCTACACAATTTTCTTTAGGTATGGTGCGACCAAAAGCGATATGTCCGGCAAAAGGCGTCGGAAAACGTAAAGTTGCGGAAAGGAACGGGAGGTGGCCCTAATATGGAGAAAAAACTGTCCCCAAGTGAAGAGGCTATTTTTAATTTAATTGGGTTGGAGAAATATGTGGATGGTGTCCTCGTGGAAAGATTAGGATTTCAGGTGGCACCTGAAGATGCGCTTGTTATTGACGATGCCGAAGCTCCGTCATTTGTTTCAGAAGTTGAGATATCCGACATTATCGAAGAGGAAAATTTTGTAGATATGGTGATTGCAACCCAGGA
>NW_016159692.1:51300-53245 GCF_001687245.7 Rhagoletis zephyria
AAGTTTTATGCAGTTGCGTTTGGAAACTTGTTCGTGAGTACGCATTTTTTAAAGTACATTCGTTGTTGGACTACATGCATTCTGCCATGAAAAACAGGTTTTTGGGGTTGGTGGTCATCTAAGCGTTGTACAAATAA
Source organism: Rhagoletis zephyria (assembly GCF_001687245.7). NCBI lineage: Eukaryota > Metazoa > Arthropoda > Insecta > Diptera > Tephritidae > Rhagoletis > Rhagoletis zephyria. Next base: position 51,438 of record NW_016159692.1, read on the forward strand.
ATTCTCGTACAAGAGTTGTGGAGAATGAAACATTTTTCTCAGTTTTTTTAACCGTATATATGAAAATGTGGGAAATTAAATTATCTACAAATTTGTATTGAACCATTTTTTACAAAAATGCAAACTTACCTGCGTGTCAAATAGAAGTAAACTGCATCAAAAGTTCGCTACTACTACCAATTTGATCTAATTTTACTGGACAAGTTTCGACTTAATAGCGGTCGCCCCTCGACCTCTGAGTATGTGTATGATTTATGAAAGTGCAAGTTTTATGCAGTTGCGTTTGGAAACTTGTTCGTGAGTACGCATTTTTTAAAGTAGATTCGTTGTTGGACTACATGCATTCTGCCATGAAAAACAGCTTATCATAAAAAATACTATCGCCGTTCGGAGTAGGCGTAAAACTACTGGTCCCTCCCCTTTGTGTGACAACATCAAGCAATAGTTCTGATCATGATACAAAAAAGAAGGTAGTTTCATTTAATGTTAACCATTTGACTTAATAAAATTATGACATTTCATGAAATTCATGCTACCTGATCACTAGAAGAAATATTTTTTTTTTTATAAGCAGAAGACTTTATCAGTAGATTCAAAGATGTGGAATATGATGAAGTAGAAAATTATGCCGGCTACATGATTTCGAAAATGGGGTTGACGACTAGTGTTGGAACACCCCAATGCAGAAAAGTTTGTCATCGCATTTTTCTTCGCTTGCCCACTGTATTGGCATGCATTATGTACTAACATAGCCGTCATCACTGCCTATACATTGCACATATTTACATATGTATGTTTATACATATGTACATATGTTCTCATCATTAGAACTACTTGGTTTCACTTTTCGTTGTCAAATTGCTAATCGGCTGCGAGCTCACGCCACAGCTCCATCGAAAACAGGTTCCATAAACAACAACAAAAATGGTTCAACATCACGCCACCTAGCCAGCCACAGGTCACGTAAGCAAACAACCGCAACTATTCCTCCCACATGTCGTCACATAAAATCAACAGGCTATCAGTTTACCGCTCTTCAATTGCACAGCNCATAAAATCAACAGCCTATCAGTTTACCGCTCTTCAATTGCACAGCTAAACTGCTAGTACATAATTTGGACTTAGGTATTTGCTGATTAATTTGGAGAAAAACAATCGTCTTTAGTACGTCGTTGGATACAGTCCGTTCTTGCATCGCGCATTGTAACTAAATTCATTTTCGACTCACTATCGCTGTTAAGATTTTAAGAGCAAATAAATTAAATAATTAATGAGTTTTTTCATTGCAAATTTCGTGTTTTATTTGCATCTATAGCAAGTGGAAAAGCCCATTTGCTCGACCAAGGTCCTTCGAGCCGGATATTGGCTCCGCGTCTGATAACACAAAAGTTCACGCGTTAATTTTCGTGTCGCTTACACCCAGAAAAAGGTTTAGTTATAATAACCAAGATTTGGTTATAGTGTACAAGTGGCATAGTTGGATATGGCGAAATAAATATATAGTTCACGAAAGTCTGCAATTTACTTAAGACTTCTAGTTGGGACAAATGTATATTTGTTAATAATTACAAAACGACTACCTTGATTGGACAATATTGTTAGTTGAATAAAATCATTGTTGAGCAAATATAAACAATGCTTTGGTTGATACAAGTTTTCAATTAATTTTGTGAACTTGCCGTGAATTGAATCAGCTAACCGTTTATTATTGGGAAAAAAGTTTCAGTTTGACACAAATAAAAATTTACTCGATGTTTGTTGTGTTTACTTTCTTCTTTTATTTGCATATATTAAGCATAAAAATACGT
>NW_016159692.1:56152-60803 GCF_001687245.7 Rhagoletis zephyria
GACAATTATAATCGCGCCATTGACTTGCTCATTAACAGATATGACAACATAAGATACATTTTTCAGTCACACCTGCAGGCAATCTTCGACAACCAATCCTTTAAAGCTTCAAGTGCTTCTTTGCTACGAGAATTCATCGATTCCATAAATTCCATCTTCGCGCGTTACAATCGCTGGCGTCACGCAGTCAAGTTGCTGACGGAATTTTGTTGAATTTTATTGTCGCTAAATTGGATCCCGAAATGCAAGTAAAATGGGAAGAATATGTCGCTACTAAGTGGGATAATTCGTCGTCATCTTCGCTTCAGTTACCAACATGGGATGATCTAGCTACCTTTATTGAGCGCCGCTGCCAGACGGTGAATATCATTGAAGTCAGCAGAAAGGCTGCAGCTAAAGTGGCATCAGCTACCAAGGCACCCCTACCATTGAAGTCTAATACAACACTGGTGTCATCAGTAACCAACAATTGTTCATTATGCAACGAAGCTGTCCTGCATTCACCATTTAAATGTGAAAAATTTAACGCCATGTACGCAATGCAGCGCTACAATATCGCAAAGAAGAATCCTGTGCCTAAATTGTCTTGGAACGGGCCACACCTCTAGCAAGTGTCCATCCACACATCGTTGCCAACATTGCAAGGTGAGCCACCACACGCTTCTGCATCGACACCAGCCTCAGAGTTTGGAGATCACACAGCCTTCATCATCAACTGCGTTAAAGGCCAATATAGCCAGCGGTGACGTCATCCTTGCGACTGCCCTGGTTCAACTGTATACTAATCGTGGTATAAAACTAACCGTACGTGCACTGCTTGATTCAGCATCCCAGCTGAATTTCGTAACGGAGCGTGTAGCTCAAATGCTCCAATTAGCACGCAGCAAAATCAATACCGAAATAAGCGGTATTGGGGCCTTAACAACTAAATCATACCAAGGTGGTTTTGTTGGTCTCCAATCATTGCACAATGGATTTTCTTCGATGCTAGAGATAGTCATATTACCAGCGATTTCCTCGCATCAACCCCATAAATTTATAGATGTAACAAATTGGGGAATATCAAAAAACATTAGTCTAGCTGATCGCACGTTTAACTGCCCTGGACCAATTGATCTGCTTATCGGGGCTGGGCTTTTCTTCGATATACTCTCGGTGGGTCAGATTAAGTTAGACAAACATCTTCCATCACTACAAAAAACGCAGCTGGGCTGGATCATAGCTGGCACTATTCATTCACGACTCTTGGTATCATCATCGACTCTGCTTAGTTCATCGCCACCCCTCATCCCTTCCAGCATACTTACCACAACAGCGCAGCCATCGTTAGATAGTCTTTTAGAGAAATTCTGGAAAATAGAAGATAGCTACCACTCTCGAAAGGTTGAGCGTAGGTTGGAAGAGGCCGAGTGTGAGACTTATTTCCAAAAAACAACATCGCGTTGCCCTGTAACAAATAAATTTATTGTTCGCTTACCCTTCTCGACAAGTCCAGGTAAGCTTGGTCATTCATACGAAATTACTCGTCGTAGATTTTGGTCAGTGGAGAAGAGATTACTCACAGACCAAGCTATAAAAAACGAATATAAAGGCTTTATGCAAGAATATATTGAATTGAATCACATGGCCTTAGTACAACCATGTGAATTATCATCGAAGGTTGGTACGTATATCCCTCATCATTGTGTGGTAAAACTGGATAGTTCAACGACGGGGGTGGTATTTGACGCATCCTGTCGCACGTCAAATGGGGTTTCGCTGAATGACATTCTTCGAAGTGGGCCTACATTGCAAGATGACATATTCACTATTCTTCTTCGCTTCTGCACACATCGTTTTGTATTAATGGCCGACATAACCAAAATGTATCGGCAAATCATTGTGGATGATAGAGATGCGAAATATCAATGCATTTTATGGAGAAACTCACCAGATGAGCAACTCGGCACTTACCAGTTGCGGACTGTCACTTACGGAACCAGTTGTGCCCCTTTTTTGGCAAGAAGATGCCTTCAGCAGTTAGCATACGACAATGTTTCGACCCACCCGCTTGGGGCTGCAGTCACTTTACGCGACTATTATGTTGACAACTTAATGACTATCGAAGAAATAATGGCCATCAAAACGGAAATTATCGACTTACTAGCTAGCGGAGGATTTCCTCCTCGGAAGTTTGCGTCAAATAACGACAACATCATAGCTGACATATCTGAATCGGATAAGGAAGTAAATGTTAATATTGGTGACTTTTCATACATCAAGGCGCTAGGACTCAAGTGGTCACCTCAAGACGATGTTTTCATGTTTTCGTATACGCCTTATGATCCACCTTCGTCGAAGGTAAGCAAACGCGTAATTCTTTCGAAAATTGCGAATTTCTTCGATCCGCTCGGATTATTAAATCCAATTATAGTTACTTGCAAACTGTTGATGCAAGAGCTTTGGAAGCTCAAGCTACCGTGGGATGAAAGTGTTCCAATGTCCATCCACACCCAATGGACGGACATTTGTCATCAGATTACATCGGTTAACAAATTACGAGTGCCAAGGTTCGTACATTTCAACGTTGAAGCCCAACTACACGCTTTTGCAGACGCAAGCACAAGGGCATATGGCGCATGCATTTACGCAGTATCACATTCTGGTGGGACAACGCATGCATCGCTTATATGTGCTAAATCTAGGGTGGCACCAACCAAGGAGATGACTCTCCCTAAATTGGAACTCTGCGCTGCTGTTCTTCTAGCAGAGTTGGTACAATCGGTAGCAACTGCTTTCTCTGCAGGCCCTAGCAATATACATTGTTGGTCAAACTCTACCATTGTATTGTCGTGGATACAGGGTGAACCAACACGATGGACAACATTCGTTGCCAATAGGGTGATCAAAATCCAGCAGCTTACAGCAAACTACACTTGGCATCATGTGCCCTCAGAGGAGAATCCCGCAGACATAGTATCACGTGGAGCCAAGGTGCATGATCTCATCGGCAATAATCTCTGGTTCCACGGGCCAATTTTTGTGCAGCAGGCAGAATCGAGGTGGCCCGAAAATCCAATGAATAATATGGAAACGTTGCCAGAGCGGCCCAAAAAACATCACGCTCTCCTGGCAGCGCAGTCAGAAGACATAATTGCAAGTCATAAATATGCCAACAACTACTATAAACTTCTTCGCATCGTCGCTTATGTTCAGCGCTTCATATCACGCCTTCGTCGTTCACCAACTATGCACTCGGGGTCAATTGCCGCAGAAGAGTTGGATGCCGCCTTAATGCTCGTTTGTCAGTATATACAAAGACAATCGTTTGCTGCTGAATATAAGGATTTGCAGGAAGGTCGAGTAAGTCGACAGTCCAATTTCAATCAACTTTCGCCATTTATACATAACGCGTTGATTCGCGTAGGTGGAAGAATAAACCACTTTTCGTTACCTTTCGATGCCAAGCATCCAATTCTGCTACCCAGGACACATCCCTTCGTCGATCACCTTCATCGTCGTCATTTGCACGCTGGTTGCCAAACGTTGCTAAGCATCTTGCGTGACAAATTTTGGGTGGTTAATGCTAGATGCATTATAAGGCAAGTTGTACTTAATTGCATTATGTGCTATCGCAACAAGCCTCTGCTGCATGATCAAATAATGGGCTCATTGCCACAAGAACGAGTTGAGGCCGCATTCCCTTTCGCAACAACTGGGATAGATTACTGTGGACAATTTTCAATAACTCCACAATTAAGGGGTAGAGGCCTTATCAAGGTCTACTTGGCAGTGTTTATCTGCTTTAGTACGAAGGCAGTGCATTTGGAACTGGTTCCAAATCTAAGTACGATGGCGTTTATTTCTGCACTCAAGCGATTTATCGCTCGACGAGGTAAGTGCAACACAATCTTCTCGGATAATGCAACCCATTTTGTTGGGGCCAATCGAGAGCTCAAGGAACTTTTGGCACTGTTTGCTTCACAGCAACACATCGCTCCAGTGGAAACATTCATGGCCAAGGAAGGAATAAATTGGAAATTTATTCCCCCAAGGTCACCACATTTCGGCGGGCTTTGGGAAGGTGCGGTGAAGCAGGCCAAGTATTACTTACGCCGCACCGTGGGGTCTCACATTCTTAGTTTCGATGAGCTACATACAGTATGCTGCCAAGTGGAGGCCATGATAAACAGTCGTCCTCACACCGATTTCAACCAATTCTGATGGTCTTCGAGTGATCACCCCGGCACATTTTTTGACCGGCCGCACACTAAACGCCATTCCGGAGCCATCACTTTCTCACGTCAATATGGGTACACTTAAACGGTTTCAAATGATACAAGCCATTCAGCAACAATTTTGGAAGCGATGGCACTCAGAATATTTAAAGGAGCTGCAGCATAGAGGTAAATGGCAAACTCTTCGAGATAACTTAAGGGAAAATGACATGGTACTGATCAAGGATGAAAATACACCACCTCTAAAATGGGCACTCGGTCGAATCATTGAAACCATGGCTGGATATGATGGCTTAGTACGAGTTGTCATGGTAAGGACAGCTGATGGCGTGGTCAAACGAGCAATAACAAAGGTTTGCAAGTTACCAATTGAATCTTCAACTCACTACTAACAACAAACAATTCATCGCTACCACTACAACAATCATTGATTC
>NW_016159692.1:65181-66351 GCF_001687245.7 Rhagoletis zephyria
ACTGTGTGCATTGCTCAGCTGGCGCTCTTCGTATGTGCTCAGAGAGCGCTCAGCATTCTTTAGGGGTGGCTCACAAGCATGAATATGTTCCACTCTCAAACCAAATCGTGGTTGCCTCAACTAAGATTTGGTAACTATGACTAAACCACGTGTTGAAAGAAAGCTTATCTGCATTAGCAGAGCTTAATAACATCCTTTTATGAACCATACGTTAAGTTGAATGGAATTTGTAGAAATATGCTTCAAAGAAATATTTATTAGTATTAACCAAACCCTTCAACTAAATTAACGATTTGTTACAACCTAGATGAATATTAGAAGCTTTAATATATTTAGTTATAATTACCAATCGATGGTAATAGTTCCCAATCCTTGGTAACAGTTCCCAAATATTGTCAAAATTCAAATTAATTCATTTTCGACTGACTATCGCTGTTAGGATTTTAAGAGCAATTAAATTAAATAATTAATGAGTTTTTTCATTGCAAATTTCGAGTTTTATTTGCATCTATAGCAAGTGGAAAAGCCAATTTGCTCGACCAACTAGGTTTCAGAAAGTATAAAGAAAGTGTATACTTACATATCGTTGCTTAAAGTACAAAACCGCGTATCGTCGTTCTGCAAAACCGCGTAACTGACATTTTTTGCCAAAAATTGGATTTGCTCACAGAAGCTCTTGGCTCAAGCCTTATCCATTCGTCCTGAAATGCGATTTCTTTGCAAAAAAAAGGGAACCATTTTGAAATATGAGTTTTTTTACTCTCTACAAAATAATTTATGCAACCTCACATACGCAGTTGTGCATTTTGTTGATATACGGTTTTGTACTTTAAGCGACGATCTGTTAGTTGTTTATCAGAGGGCTGTCTGTTCAAGCGGACTTCAGGTGTTTTGCATAAATTAAAAATTTGTGAAATTTAATGATGATGTGCTAATCACAAAGCCTACTTTTTTGCAAAATCTTATGAGAAATTTAAAAGTAAATTTGAACAGAAATATAAAAAGTTTTCATTTGGGTAGAACATTTTTTAGAATTCGATTTTTAAATCGCAAGATTGCATTCAAAATAAGAAAACAAAAAAATGACAGAATAATGCGCGCGTGGTTTTTATTACAAAATGAAAAGAGCAATTACGATGAAGTCTCCTTTAACAGTTTACATTTTAAATA
>NW_016159692.1:66563-68541 GCF_001687245.7 Rhagoletis zephyria
ACGCTACAGTAATCTGGCAGACGGAAACTGAGGCTAAGTGAGAGTTCCTGCGAATATATCCCACTTCCTACCTTCAGATCTAGCTTGGAGCCATCGGTGTAGATGGCTGCTGAGTCAGAATAAGAGATCAGAATTGAATCCTCCTCCCACTCACCTCTTGAGGGGATCCTGGTTTGGAAGTCATTCTTTAGTTCAGTAGGCGGGACTGTGTTGTCAAGGCGCCTGAAGTTTCCTGGAAGATCTTCCAAAATTCTAGAGTGTCCAAATCTTGTATCACTCCACTTGATCAGCGCGTTTAATCTAACAGCATTACAACTTGCCTGCAGTTTGCCATATAGGTCCACAGGTAGAANCCACAGGTAGAAAATGGAGCAAAGTCTCTAGGGCTTTAGTCGGCGTTGAGGGCAACGCCCCCGTGATCATAATGTACGCCACCCTTTGAACCTTTTTTAATCTGCTTTTGATTGTAAGTTTGTCCACGGATGGCCACCAGACCGTGATGCCATAGAATAGAATGGGACGCACCACTGCTGTGTACATCCAGTTCACGATGTGCGGCTTTAAGCCCCACTTTTTTCCTATTGCTGATTTACAGGCATACAGGGCAGTTATAGCCTTCTTGCAACGCTCTTCAACATTGCGCCGCCAAGTTAGCTTTCTGTCCAATACAACGCCCAGGTACCTAACTTCCTCCGAGAGGGCCAGGGTAACACCGCTCAGGGAAGGAAGTTGCACCTGGACGGTTTTAATTTTCTTTGTGAAAAGAACCATGACTGTTTTCCCTGGATTGACACCAAGGCCAGATTCCTTGGACCAGGTTTCCACAACGCGTAAGGCGATTTGGACCAGATCACATCGAACTTGGGGATGCTTACCTACCGCCGTCAGGGCCAGATCATCAGCGTAGGCAACTACCTGACAGCCTGTGCTCTGTAGCTGCGACAGCAGAGTATTCACCGTTAGATTCCACAGGAGTGGGGAGAGGACACCGCCTTGCGGGGTGCCGCGGTTTGCATTTCTTGTTAACGATGCCTCTCCCATCTCCGAGTATATAGTTCTGCAGCCTAGAAGGCGATGAACAAATTCTACCAGAGGGTACTCCAGACCGAGGTTAGTTAGGGCGCGGAGAACAGCTTCTGGGAGAACATTATTGAAGGCACTCTCGATGCCAAGGAATACGCCTAATGCATATTCCTTAAGCCCTAATGCCTTTTTAATGGTGCTGACAGTACCATGCAAAGCTGTGTCTACAGACCTGCCTTTCCAATAGGCATGCTGACAGCTAGATAATTTACTTAAATCAATTTCTTCTCGGATCTTCACGTCCAGTAGTCCTTCCAGAACCTTCAGGAAGAAAGATGTAAGGCTAATCGGTCGAAAGAATCGGAGCCGGAGATTCCAAAGAGATTTCGAATGATAGGTACATATGGTCAGAGAATGAGTGGTCGTTTAGAACATGCCATTCCCTAATACTCTCCAAGAAAAAATTGGACGTTAGGGGNTGATAGGTACATATGGTCAGAGAATGAGTGGTCGTTTAGAACATGCCATTTCCTAATACTCTCCAAGAAAAAATTGGACGTTAGGGGATATCTAGTACCTCCTCCCTGTTTGAGGTAACAAAGGTGGGTCTACGACCAATATTACAAATAACTAGATCATAAGATAATATGAAGTCAAGTAATAACTCCCCTCCTGGGTTGATATCGGTAGAACCCCATAACGAGTGGTGCGCGTTTGCATCGGCTCCTACCACGACGGGAAACTTCCTTAAATTGGCCTCTTTCACCACGTCCAGTAACCGAGCAGGGGGGCAGTCTTGGCGATCGTGAGCCATATAGGTTGAGACCAGCCAGAGTTTGGTGGATTTTCCCTCCACATTGATGCTCACCGTGTCTTCATCGCTAAAATGAGTGAGTAAATTATAAGAAATAGTTTTCTTGATTAATATACATGCTCTGATTTTACCTGCCACTGG
>NW_016159692.1:74282-79349 GCF_001687245.7 Rhagoletis zephyria
AGCTGCTGCTCAGTTCTATTGCCAAAATCGAATGATTGCAAATCTTAATTCCGCATGAGCAATAGCCTATTAGTGTAGGTATATATGTATACATTATGTACAAAATGTTTGTTCTTAATAGTGAGCATAAAGGAGAATTACGGAGTTTACAACGGTGATATTTAATTCTATGCAGATGAGAGCCTCGAGCGATAAAAAGTAATACATAGTTAAACTTGTTCTTTTTTACATGCTCTCATTATTTGATATACATATGGACCGTTTTTTATGGATATGTGTACATGCTTGTACGCCCGCCTTAAGAGCGACAGCAGTTGTACATACTATGTACACATCATATCCCGTTCGCCTGCATTCGTCCAGTATAATAGTATGTATGAGCCCAAGTAATTACCCTCCTCCATGTATATGCTCATATGTTTTGCAATTGGAATATAAAGTGAGTGGTTTTACAATAATAATGTACATATGTTCAATAACGGACTGGGAATATTTATGCTAGGGTGGTACAAAATGTTTAGAAGTTTAAACAAAATGATAAAAATATTTGAAGCTTAAATGTAACGCTTTATATTGCGATGTGAGGCTAATGATTTATGTTGATTGCATTATCGGCTGCTGCTCCGAACAGCCCCCTTTCCGTAGACCAGGTCACATATATAAAAAAAACCGCAAATTTGATGTAAGCTCGATGCAAAAGTGTTTTCTATACAGTTGTATAAGTATGTGTATGATATTTGTGCTACAATGATTGCACATGAGAAGACACATATAAATATCATTAACATCTTTTTTGGGTGAACAACTGATCTCGAATTAAGGATTTCTCTCATGGTATTTCCACATAATATGTTAACTACTAACTAGCCGGATAATTTTAATAAAACAACATAATTGTTGGTGTATAATTATTTGTTTACATTATAGGGACACTTAACCCTCTAGAGCCTAAGACCGCCTATAGGCAGGCAATAGCAAATATTAAAATAATATACAGTTAAACGTGGTCCTATAAAAATTTATGCAAAAAATATGTAAGGCCTCCTGTACATTTGTTTTGAAGCTTCTTATCTTTTTTTGAGAGAAATTATGACCAGTTGATGTTGAAAATTCGTATGAGGTGCACGTAGTGATAGTGAAAGAAGTGAAATTTGAAAAAAAAAATAAAATAGTTATAAACGTTTTACTAATTCAATAATTTTGTATTGGCTTTGAACTCTAATTAATTATAGTGAATATTATACTGTTGCCTTTAGTAGATATTTCTTTGGTTTTCGACTTTTCTCTACTGTATATGCTAAAATTAGCATTGAATTATATTATCCATGCTCTTTATTTAAGAAATGGAAAATACAAGGCGTAGGTCTCTCCACTAAAAGATGAAGAGATACAAAGGTTTATGAATTCTCTAAATGATGAGGATCTTAGCACGGATGAAGGTGAAATCAGCGATTTTGATGATGATAGTGTCTGCAATCCAAGCTATGTTCTTTCATCAGAAGATGAAGCACAGATTGATGAATATATGGGTGAATTGGTTCGAGCACCATCAGTATTCATGTCATATGCTATTGATACATCGTTCAACATGATCAAATTTAGTGATGCCAATGAAATTAGTGCATCTGCAGTGGAATTACGGCGTTCCTCACCTATAGCTAGCTGTTCGTTTAATGTGACCGCTGATGTAGGGGCAGAGAACGAACATATTGCACGACCTGAGATTGAAGTTCGAAAAGAACTACGAAAGATTCGACTATCAAAGCGGCCCCGATCTCCATTACCAGAGCTAGATGCTATCGGGCTGGAATCAACGCGAATAATGGTGGCTTCATTGGTTCCAGTAAATATACCTAAGATTATGTTTATTCACTTAAAAACTAATAAATTCTTACTAGGTTATTCTGATTTGAATCATGGCAATCCTGAATTGAAAAAAATTATTTGGAAGAACAAAGATATGCAGCTTCATAAAAATCAAATTGTTTTTCAGGGGGAAAAGAAACTGCCAACTGAGTTCGATTATTTACAAACACCGTTTCAAACCTTCGGGTACTTTTTCACAGACGAGATTTATAATTTATTGGTTTATCAAACTAATCTTCAAGCATGCCAAGAAAACATCAATACAAAGTTCGTTACAAATGAAGTAGAGATTCGGAAATACGTGGGTATATTGATATATATGTCGGTATACAAATATCAAAATTTGAAAAAATATTGGGGAAAGTATGCTTTTACTCCTATCCAAAAATCAATGCGACGAAGTCGGTTTTAGAAAATAAAAAAATATTTAAGTTTTGCTGATGACTCTAATACCATGTCCCCACCGGAGCTAATCACGTAGTTATGGTTGTTGAGTTGGTTATCCCGATAACCCACTTCATTTAGCGTAATTTCGCCATATAAAAATGGCAGCACTTAACCATTTCACCGAGATGGTTAAAAGCTAACCAACTCGAAACCACGTCGAAAGTCTGATACAACCCTGTGTTTTCCCGCCATCTGTGGGTCATTAGCGTTAAAATGTAAAAAATTCGTTCCTTACTAGTGTTTGGACTAGACTAAGATCAGGTTAGATTTACTCCAGCTTTGAAAAAATTTGATATGTACTCATCTACTCCGCTTGACTGCAAATCTATTCCGTTTTTTTTCATTCATGTTATGCCCCTCTTGAGGCCGTTTTTTGAGTGTTCACCACCGGTTTCAGTAAAAAAATTGAAAGTTAGCCCAGTCTCACTGTTAAAAAGTAACTCTTTCATAGCAATGCGTCAATAAAGTAATTTGGTTATTTTTTATGTATGGCTGTAGAAATTGGCGGATGCAGAACTTTACTTAAGTTATTAAAAAATATATGTAGAATGAAATTTATATAAAGTAGAAAAGGTTTAGATCCTATTGCACTTTAAAAAGTTAAGTGTTAGAAACGTTCTACTTTATAGAAAATGCTAAATATTACCTAAATATTTAACGTATTATCCTTACATTGCCTCGCGTTCTTATTTTTGCATGAATAGAAAATATTTAAGTCAAACAATTAATGTCAGAAACGAAAATAAAAAATTCAATCTGGTACAGAATTTTTTTTTTGCTCAGATTTTTAGTCCTGAATCGAGTTGGGGTCCGAACACTGCCACCAAAATGACCTCTGGTCTAAAGCAGTATATGCCAGCAAAACCGCATAAATGGGATATTCAAATATTTGTTCTGTGTGATTCAAACGGCTTTTCCTACATGTTTGAAGTGTACCATGGCAGTGGTGATAATACTATTATTACCGGAATGTTGGATTTAGGAGCTGCAGCAAACGTGGTGGCACGTCTCTGACAAACCATACCAGACTTCAAAAACCATATTCTTTTCTTCGACAATTTTTACACAACTATACCATTGCTCGTATATCTTCGAACTAGAGGTATATATGCTTTGGGTACCATACGTTCCAATCGCATTTCAAACTGTAAGCTTCCAGTCGACAATTCGGAAGAACTCAAAAGGAAAGAACGCGGGTTTTCTCTTGAATATGTCGGGAACGTTTTGGGTAGCGATATATCTACAGTCTTATGGAAGGACACAAAAAATTTTGGCAGGAACAGTTTTAAAGGGCATGATGGCAATGAAACTATGCCAAAGGTCACTAGGTCCAATAAAAAGGACCACAAATACGCCGAAATTGAATGTCCTCAAATAATCCGTGAATATAATCAGCATATGGGAGGGGTAGACCTCATGGATGGGCTAATTTTATCCGCTTATTTTATCACCTCGTTGATATGACAGTGGTAAATGCATATTTATTGTTTCGAAGGACACATTCTAACGCCCCAACGAAATATCCGGACGTAGCGAAAGACGAGCTCTTGGTAAACCACCTTTAGCATCAAATTTGAATACTGACGTTGGACAGAAATCATACCGCCCCCCTGAAAACATTCGATTTGATGGATATGAACATTATCCTGCAAGGTTTGATCGATCAGGAAAAAGGACATGCAAAAAATCCGCCAAGGAGAAACACAAACAATATGTAAAATATGTAATATTCATTTATGCTAAGGGATAAATGGATAGCATTAAGGTATTACTTAAATCAAAACTTGTACCTGTATCAATCAAGGTATCGATACCTACTCAGTATCGGAGAGGTGTCCAGTACTTGCACATAGAACTATGATTTTGCATATTTTTCAAAGCTATTGTGTTTTTGTCACAAAAAATATGCACTTTTACAAGATTATTTGTCTTTATATATTTGTTCATATAAAAATTTAAGACAACAATTATTTTTGTATAGTATTTGATGTCAAAAACAATAGAATTCATTTTTACAAGATTGATAGATAAAGTTTTTTCATATTAAATAAGTTTAAGGAAAGAACACCTTTTTTGATATATTTCCCAAAAACATCTACTTTCCAAGTGTTTTCCTGAATGGCGGTTTCGAGATTTTGATATAGTTGTACCTTTTTTTGAGAAAAGCCTCTCTCAAGGGACAGATCCTTATCCTAAGTTTCGCCCGAAAAAATTTTCACCCGAAAATTTTTATTCCGCCCATAGTAATTACGTGGAAACCAAACGTGAAAGCGTACCGGTTCGGGGAAAATGAAACTCATGATAAGGCTCAATAAGTTTTGCGCTTCTGATACAAGTACCCTTTTTCGATACCTACTTGGATCGCAGTAAAAAGTATCGAGTACAAAAATACTTGGTAAATTGAGAGAAGTATCGAGTATGTACTTGGATTTACTTGTATCGACTCATCCCTATTAATGCTTGCAACCAAAAAGGAATTGTTTTCTGGAATATCATTCAAATGACGTGTGTGAATTGGTAACAAAGTTGTATGGGGAAAGCTGTTGAANCCAAGGAGAAACACAAACAATATGTAAAATATGTAATATTCATTTATGCTTAGGGATAAATGGATACCATTAAGGTATTACTTAAATCAAAACTTGTACCTGTATCAATCAAGGTATCGATACCTACTCAGTATCGGAGAGGTGTCCAGTACTTGTACATAGAACTATGATTTTGCATATTTTTCAAAGCTATTGTGTTTTTGTC
>NW_016159693.1:0-10440 GCF_001687245.7 Rhagoletis zephyria
TGGAAACGGACCAACGATGTCTATATTGATGTGGGTGAAACGCTCTCTAAGTGGATCGTACATTGCCGGCAAGGATTTAGTGTGACGCTGAATTTTTGCGCGTTGACAGGCTAAACAAACGGACGACGTTTGCTGTGTCTTTTTTAATGCTTGGCTAAACAAATCTGTGTGTCATTAATTTGACCGTTGCACGAATGCCTGGATGTGATAGGGCATGTATTTTCCTCAGAATACACTCTCGAAACTCCTCTGGCACATACGGTCGTACAGTTGTTGTCGAAGTATCGTATACTAGTTGACAAGTACTGTTGGGAACAGGAAATAGTTTCGCATTAAGCGAGCTATTTTGAGTACAGTATATTTTGCTTTGCTGCCTCTATGCTTAAGTGCACATTTAAGATACCTACCCCAAAATGCGCATCAAAAGCATTATTTTTAACATTTATAAGGAAACTGCTCCGATAGATGCATTCAACATACCTGCACATTGGCGATACCTGCCTTAAAAATTGTGCGACTAGTATCAATTATCAATGAAAGTATTACGTTTACCTGCACTGGCCCTACAATTACCTAATTTTACAACCTTTTATTTATTTTGCTCATCTCGCAGAACAACGAAAATGGCTATCAATTTATGTAGTTATATAGATAATTAGATAACATTCGGTAAAAATTTCGCTTGCAGTAATTTCTACATGGTAAGTGCTCCGCCAATATTTGGTTTCATAGGGATTCGGATACCTTCCTCATTGAAGTAGTAAAGAAAATTCGCTTAAGTGCCTTTTTCGGTTACGTGCACAAGTTTTTCGTGCAAAGAAGGATGTGCAGCTAAGCAAAATATACTGTACCTGATTTGCTGAGTAAGTTCTGCAGATGAGTATCGTTTTGCTGCGCAGCTGCGATTTTGGCGTAGTCGACGATTTGGTCGATACACTGCATTCGCGAAAGCAGGTCGGCCGTTACATTTTCTTTGCCGAGAATGTATCGGATATCTATAGAGAATTGCCCAATGAAGTCCAGTTGGCGAAGTCGACGGGGCGAAGCCTTTTCTGGTTTTTGACAAAAAGCATAAATTAAAGGACGATGGTCGGCTACGATGTAACATTTACGCCCTTCGATCACGTGGCGAAAGTGGCAAACGCCTTGGTAAATGGCAGACAACTCGCGGTCGTACGTGCTGTATGAACGTTGCGCGTTGGTCAATTTTTTCGAATAAAATCCGAGAGGTTGCAGGCCTCCATCAACGTTTTGATGGAGCGCGGCGCCAACGGCGGTATCTGAAGCATCAACGAGTAGGGCTAATTCTGCGCCGGCGTGTCGGTGAGCCAGAAGCGCTGCACTTGACAACTCGTCTTTGCAGCGTTCGAATGCAGATTCAGCTTCGATGTTCCATGATATTGGAGTGCGGTCGTTCTTTTTGTTGCCGACGATGAGTTTTTGTAGACACGCTTGGTACGACATTGCGTTCGGCAAAAAAGGGGGGCTTCGGAAAGTCGCAGTAGTTTTTTCAGGCAATGGATGGATTACTCGAGCGTTTACCAGATGACGCAAAAACTTCAATTCGCTTTTGCCGAATTCACATTTCGACAGATTAATTACGAGATTATAATTACGGAGACGCTGAAAGACTGTTCTCAAATCACGACGGTGCTGTTCGATCGCTGTAGATGCGACGCAAATATCATCGATGTAAGGAAACACGAAATTTAGTCCACGTTCGTCAATCAGCCTCTGAAAAGATTGCGCGGCGTTGCAGAGGCCGAACGTCATGCACTTAAACTCATATAAGCCGAACGGGGTCGTGATTGCGGTTTTCGCGATGTCATCTTCATGGATGGGCACCTGGGGGAAAGGTCGTTGGAGATCAATCTTTGAAAATAGGATCTTACCTCGCAAGTTCGCCGTGAAATCGGTTAAGTATGGAAGCGGGTATCGGTCAGGAAGTGTTTGTGCGTTAAGGGCAAGATAGTCACCGCATGGTCTCCACGTCCCATCACTTTTTCTAACTAGATGCAGCGGACTTGATCAATTGCTGCTAGACGGGCGACAGATGCCGGCTTTCATCAAAAATTCAAATTCGCTTCGCGCAGCTTCCAACTTGTCAGGGGGTAAGCGTCGTGGCCGAGAAGACACAGGTTGACCAGTCGTTTTGATTCGATGGGTAATTGTACCATATGTTGTTGCTCTTTGCGGTGCTAATTTCGTGATATCTGGAAATTCCGATAATAAATCAGCAAATGGATCGCGTCTGTCAAACGTTTTTATCTCGATAGCTTCGTGCGCAGCAAGAGTTGTGAGTGGTGTACGAAGTTGTGTGACGTTATCGATAATTTCATTTCGGCGTATGTCGAAAAGCAGGTCGTAATAACGAATGAAGTCAGCACCGATTATTGGAGTTGTGACACCGGCAATAACAAACGACCATTGCAAATTGCGACGGAGTCCGAGATCTAGATTTATTCTCTTCTCTCCAATCACTTTAATGGGGGAACCATTTGCTGCATACAGCGTTATTGCTGTAGGGCGAACGTCGTACGTTTTAGCGGCGAGCGGAAGGACGGACACGTCTGCATCGGTGTCAACGAGAAAATTTTGCTTTGACTACTTATCTTGCACCTGAAGTCGAAGTATTTTGTGCTCTTCTCTAGAATTAATGGCTATATCCGAGGCGAGAGAACCTAGTCAATTTGTTGCCTGGTTCGTAGCGGAAATAGATGTCTTTCGATTCTTACGCCTGCATGGGCTTCTGCATTTTCGAGCGTTGCGGCCATACCTTTGATGATACCAGCAGTCGTCAGAACATGTAGTCGATGTACCGGCAGCTTGGGAGTGATCGCGACTGCGAGAGCGAAGACGAAAGTTAGACTGTCTACGATTGCGTGAACGTGAGCGAGTCGTTAATTCTTCAAACTTCTTGCTCAATTCCATAACTACTGCACGCAATTCGTTAATTTCGCTTGGTTGCTGAGCTTTTATTCTGCTTACTTGTCCTGGTGCGATGGCATCTACAATGGAGTCCGCAATTTTGGGGAACTCTGTTGCCGGTCCTGAAGATGCAGCGACTACAGGCTGGGCAAACTCTGGAAGGCGCTTCGTCCATAAGCCTTTCAGTGCAGCTTCTCCTAGGGTGGTACCTGCTACTCGTCTCATTTCATAGTACAGCTCTGAGGGTTTTTTGTCCCCCAGAGGTAGCTCTGACAACAGGCGGTTGAGACGTCGTTGATCACTGTCTGCGAAATGTTTGATAATCTTCTGTTTTACGTAGTCAAATCGGTCGACCTGTGGAAGTGAGGCAATAACTTCGCTTAGTTGAGCGATAACGTTTGGATCTAAAGCTGCCAAGACTGTTGCTGTCTTCTGCTTATCGGTCGTGATTCCGGACGCAGTAAGCCAGAAGTCCATGGTAGTAAACCATATCTAGCCACTGTCCATCATTGTATTTGGCATGATTTGCTTACCTCAATCGTTGAGACCGCGTGCTTGCCGTTCTTGAGAGGTGGCGTGAATAATGGAGGATAAGTGCCGTTACCCGAAAAAACTATTCACCGGGGTCACCAGTTTTGGTATTTTTGCTGGATAGGTTTTGGAGTTAATCCTTTGCTTACCAATATTATTTCCGGGTCGATATAGCGACGAATTAATAAACGGAGTTGTTTATTAATAGTTAAAATGTTCTTATTTATTTATGAGCTTTTAATAAAAGTTAAGCGCATCAATTCTTGTTGGCTGGTAAAAAGCAAGTGAACGAATGTGTTTTCAAAAAGGATTATGTAACTTAAACATAGTACGCTAAATTACAAGGTTACATGACATTTGAGAAAAGGAATATTGCAGGGTGCCACATATATATATTACGCAAATACCTCGCATAATTACTCATTTAAATGGGTTTTTGTATCTAAATCCCGTTAAACTAATCACATGTTTCTTTCCAGCTACCAACAGGGTTGCTTAAGTAGCTAAAATGAAATTTTACCCGAGTTGAGCGTTCTTTTGTCGTTCGCTTACAAAAATATGCAGTTGAAGTACGAATTTTAAGTAGCTAGGAATTACCGTTGATTTTTGGCAAATCTTTTTCACGCAGTCTCTTCCATACAACATTATTTTTTTTCGAAAATACTCTATATGGAAAAAATGCAAAACACCTTCACCAAAAACAATCTCAAAAATCAATGCGACTTTTTAATAATTCCGAACTTGCATTTTTTAACTAGATTTTAATGGGCCGCAAAACTGCATACTCAAAATATCAGATGAAAAAGTTTAAAATTTTGATGGATTTGGATTTGGCCGACGCAGTGTAGTTAAACATTCTAAAAATAGAATTATTAACAATAACCAACAACCACATGATCAAGTTTAAATAGCACTCGAATAGCTGCGCTTGGTTGTAGTGGAAAAAGCAATAACAGTTTATAAAGCGAACTTAGCACAGTGCGTAGGCAACTGGCTGAGTCAGCTGGGGTAGTCGGTTCGAGTCCCGCGGAAGAACTCTGCAAAAATAGCGACTACTTCATGCATGCATAATGTGACCAACTATTTCATAGCTTCAAGAAGTACAGATTTGGTTGCGTTAAGTTAACGCCGCGAGCTGAACGCGAAAGTTCGAATGCGGCTAAATTCGATCTTTGAGAGCTTAGGGCTTGCTCAGAAGTGCAAGCCAAAATGCTTCTATCTTAGCCTCGCGAAGGTTGGACAGTCTAAAAGAAAGTGTGGAGATGGTTTCACTTCATCTTCCTCTTGACAGCTATTGCAAAAGAATCAGTCGAAATTCCTAGTTTCACCGCATGAATACCAACCGCGCAATGAATTTTCAGAACCCCCATCACTAGCCCTTGAGAGGTAACGTGTTTTAAAGTGCGCTATAAAAATATTTGATGCAGCAGAGAAACTTCTTTTCCTTCTTTATGTCACAAAAGGACCCAGTTTCCTTTAGCCTAATAGCTGCTTGTGCTGTGACAATTCAGACAAGGGTTCCTTGAAACCATATAGGCTTAAATCTGGTTTCCTAGAGCTAAAGAATTAATTTGGACAAGGGACCCCACCTTTTACCGATAACTCCCTTACAACAGTACAAAGCAACCGACGCCTTTTCTACCCTTTCCTTAATGTTAGGCTTTTACGACAGCCGCCGTTGATCGCCCGCCTAGTTACTTGGTTCAGGTAACCTCGAGCCAAACCAAAAACGGTGTATAGAAATCGTCCTTTAATCAAAAGTTGCACATCATCTACATCGCCGATTACCCGACAGCCCACTTTTTCCAGTTCTCTAGATCAGTGCTCGCCAAAGTGGTGGTCCGCGGACCGGTGCCGGTCCGTAAGCCATAAGTCGCCGGTCCGCAAAGGGCGTCGCGAAATGGACAACGATTTTTTGATGTTTTATATTACTGTTTAATGAGGCTATATACAACTTGTATAATAAAAACAACTTAAATTTGTTAAACATTCATAAAAAATCGCTAATATCTGCTATCATTAAATGGTAATAGGTCATATATAGACACCCGGCTAATAAAGAAATTCATTTAAACAAATTTTAATACATATGTGAGATGATCGTAAACGAAAAATAATCAATAAAAAAAGGTACCGGTCCCCGACGTAATAGAAAAACTGCAGCCGGTCCGTCACACTCAAAAGTTTGACGAGCACTGCTCTAGATGGTCGCTTGCAACCGCAATCCAGAGCAGGGGAGATAGAATACCACGTTTTGGAGTACTCCCTTTGACTCTGCACTAAGTGCAAACGCTCCCCCGCGACAGTTCTGTCTCGAAGTAAGCTTATTATGTTGGTTTCAAC
This sequence comes from Rhagoletis zephyria, assembly GCF_001687245.7. Taxonomy (NCBI): domain Eukaryota; kingdom Metazoa; phylum Arthropoda; class Insecta; order Diptera; family Tephritidae; genus Rhagoletis; species Rhagoletis zephyria. Next base: position 5,803 of record NW_016159693.1, read on the forward strand.
ACCCAGATTATGAATATACTTGACTATTGCCTCTGGAGTGACATTGTTGAAGGCCCCCTCGACAGCGAAGAAGGCACCTACTGCATGCAGTGCGGTATTCACTGACGTTTTCTTTCAATAAGCATATTGAGCTCTTGAAAGACAGCCACGAGGAACAGCGTTTCATATGTACAGGTCCATCAGTCTCTCTAGCGTTTTAACAAAAACGAAGAGGCTGATAGGCCTAAAATCCCTAGGGGAAACATGTGAACCTTTTCCGGCCTTCGGGATGAAAGCAAACTGACTACCCTCCAAGCCTTGGGGATGTACCCGGTCCGCACGCAGTTCACATAAATAGGTTCCAACCAATTGCACGATATATTCAGAGACGTTTGCAGCTGCGCAGGTATGATTCCATCGGTCCACAGTAGAAGTTTACGCCGACAGGCTTTGCGGCGGCGGCGTGGTCAACTTCAAAAAGAAATGGCGGCGACGCCGGCGCGTCTGGAAACGCCGGCGCTACTGCCCATAAGGTAGATTCCAAAGAGCCATGAGGCTTATAATCATGCCATCAGATTATAATTCTATTTCATTCATTGAATTCAAATTTTGAGTGATTGCTGCTGATGGATAGGCGAACAGAAGAAAGTCTATATAGTATATACATTAGGTTTCCCATCGAAAATGCTTTTTTTGAAAATTTGAAGACGCTACCCCTTAATTTGATTCGTTTTTATGAGAAATAGTTTTGCCTATTTTTATAGATTTTTTAAAAGCGATTTAGAGGTCGAGGCCTGTCGATTTAGGTCAGAAAATACGATTTTCTAGATTCATGTGTTTTTGAATGACTATTTTCGCTTGAATTTCAAAGGATTTTTTAAATTTTGACCATCGATAATTTCCACAATTTGAAAACATGTAGTACTAATGTACAAAAAAACGATTTTCGATGGGCACCCTAAGATATATTCATGTCTATGTACTCTAAAAATCCGTATGTACCAAGGCACATTAAACAGGTAGTATCAGTAGAGCAAAAACAACATTTGCGTGTATTTTGTTGTTGCTTCTGGTATCGAAAGTGTCAAAAACTGTTCTGAATTTTTTCTTCTAAATCAAAGCGTGCCATGTGAAATACAAAAAATTATAAAAAATAAAAAATTGAAAAATAGAAAATTGAATTGAAATTGGAAAAAATAAAAATTGATGCAACTTGCTTTCCTAGTAAATTTGTTTGCTTCTCGAAGCATTGATCCATCCTTTACAAGGGCCAGTAATCAGCGGTTGTGCTGCTGAGTTGGGCGAACGTTCCAAAAGCTGCTATTCAATCGCTTGTTTTGTATGGAAAAAGGTTTCACATGCAAATGGATTTTAACAATTCAGAATTTTTGTGAGAAAGATTTAAAAATATTTGACATTTTCGAGACCAAATAATTTGAAAATAAATCAAATCAGCTGCTCTACTGATACTACCTGTTCAATGTACCTTGGTATGTACTATTTCAATTTAAAGCAGAGACCGAAAATAACCGGCCCACTATTGCTGTGTCACAAATTGTCATTTATTTCTGGTTATAAAAAACAAATAACTCACAATAACTTTCATAACAAGTTTTTGGCTTATCTGCATTGGTTAGACTTTTATATCTCTTGATGTTTTTTAACGTTTCGAATGACCTTTTGTTTTAAATGCAACGGTTTTCAAGTAGATATGCTAAAAATACTAAGTGAAGTGCTTTGGTAGTTTGCTTCTAGTTAGTATAGTTTACTTATTGAAGGAAGAGGATGGGCCGAAAATCAAGCGTTGTATTCTGCAGCTTTTTTGGCATGGATACGAGTAGTGATAAGAAAAAGTAAGTGCGCCTGGGCCACACTGGAGAAGTGAAACTTACGTTACATATCTATTTTGTCTCAATACCAATATACATACATATATTATATTTTTAGTCTTTTTTCTATCTACATATACCCCTACCTCTACCCCTGTTCGCTCTAATAACATTTATGTTATTCTGTTTTCCTTTATCTTCATTTTTACCTTTATACTCTATCGATAACAAAATCCATAACATCCAACAATCGATAAAAAAAAAGATAAAAATACCGATGAAAATTCGATAGAAATTCCGATAGCAAAATCGATAATAATGTTGGAAACAAAATCGATTAGAAATTCTATACAAATATCATTAAGAAAATCGATAAATATATCGATAAATAATCGATAACAAAAATCGATTAGTAAATCGATAAAAAAAAATCTATAAAAATATCAATAACAAAATCGATAAAAATGTTGATAACAAAATCGATAAATAATCGGTAACAAAATAGATAAATAATCGATCACAAAATCAATAAAAAACGATAGCAAAATCGATGATATCAATAACAAAATTTCGAAAGCAAAATCGATAATATTGGTAGCAAAATCGATAACAAAATCAGTAGATAATCGATAGCAAAGTCGATAACAAAAAACGATTAGAAAATCAATAAAAAATATCGATAACAAAATCGATAAATAATCGATAACAAAATCAATAGATAATCGATAGCAAAATCGATAAAAATATCGATAGAAAATTCGATAAAATGTCGATAACAAAATCGATAAAAATATCGATTATTACCTCGATAAGTTCCGAAAATATCGATAGCAAAATCGATAAAAACATCGATAACAAAACTGATAAAAATATGGATTTTTATATCGAATAAATCCCGAGAATCCCGAAAATTTCTTAAACCCAAAAATAGTTCCCAGTTTGAGCCTCTGTCTCTACCTATATTTCTTCATTTAATTTTCTTCATCTACATATTCCCCTTCATCTTTGCTCTTATATAAGTAAAGTGTTTAAATTTACCTTGGTCTTCATTTTTGCCTTTATCTTTAGGCATTTTTCTTTTTACCTTTGCTTTTATCCTTTTCTTTATCTATGTACGTACTCACCTTTACTTTCATTCTTGTATTGGTCTTTTTCTAAGTGTTCTTCTTTAATCTGTTATTAGCAAGTTTTTGTTAAATTATTACCATATGCATAATCACAAGAAGCACTTGTTTCAGCCCCAACCATTTCCGTTGCTCCATTTTCTTGCGCAATTTCCGTTGAATTTGCCAATTTATTCCCAACCAACCAACCGCCGCTAAAGAAGTTTCACTTCAAAGAATTCGAGTGTGTAAAGTTTGTAAAAAAAAAAGTTGATAACGGTGGTTATTTGAGTGAATAAAAATAGTTCTAAATACTTACTATTCCTTATAATTTGTTTTACTTCGTTGCATTTTCATCATATATCTTCTCTGCAGCATAATTAAGTTTGCTAACTCACCTTTTCAAAAAAAAAAAAAAATCATAAATAACTGCGGTTGGCCTTTATTTTCGTTAGCGATTCCATTTTTCACAGCCATTAACCGTAAGCTCCCTCGAATAAAAAGTTTTCAGAGAGATATATCACAAAAAGTAAAAAATAAATGGTTAATGATAGAAAAGTTACAATGGCCCGTAGTCATAGTCAAAATAAAGTCGACTTTAAAGTTAGTTGCAGCTTTTTGACATAATTTTCAATGGGATATCTGTCAAAAAAGCTGCAACTAACTTTAAAGTCGACTTTATTTTGACTATGACTACGGGCCAATGCATTTAATGTGGATCAGTTATTTGCGGTCTCTGATCTAAAGAAATAAAAAAATTTAAAGGTTAAGTTATTGGGGTAATTTATGTCGCTATCAATAAATTTTTGCAATAAGCTTATCAACCGTTATGTTAAATTACGGAGTTCTTACGATTTTTTGCGGGCTATATATTGAAGAAAAGGTTGGCCTACTTTATTCCAAAGGTTTAACCCATCAACTCCCACCAGAACGGGCCTTTTTGACCCACTGTTTAACAATTTTTCTAAGGAGAACAGAATGTAATGCAAAATAATAGTAATTTTTAACAAAGGGGGGACTTTAACTCTGTGTAGAAAATATTGCGATGCGCGGGAGCGAAACCTTCCTGGGGTTTGACCACTACTTAGGAATACTAACGTAATTTTCACACAGCCACCTAGATTGTGTGCATCATCCTGCGGATACTTTGAAGTAAGTTGAAACCAGCTCTTTGTTATTTCAAAACCTAATGAACCATTTATTCGCAGATTTGATAGACGAGTATGTTGTACTGCGTTCCTGCTCCCCCTGTGTATTGCTCCGCCCGTGTTTTATAGTGTTGCGTTCCAGTTGCGCCTTTGCATTAGTGTGTGCGTTGTGCTTTAGACACGTTGAAGTACGTTGAAACCAGGGTTTTGTTAGTTGAAAACCCTAAAAAACCATTTATTTCCAGATTTTTTGTATGCTTCTGCTTAGCTGCGTTCCTGCTCCACCCGTGTATTAGATTGCTGCGTTTCTGTTAACATACATCTTCTTCTTCTTATTTGGTGCTGTAACCGCCTAAACGATTTCGGCCGAGTTCAACAAAGCACGCCAGTCGTTTCTTTTCTGTGCCAACTGGCGCCAATTGGAAGTTCCAAGTGAAGCCAAGTCCTTCTCCACCTGGTCTTTCCATCTCAATGAGGGCTTCCCTCTTCCTCTGCTACCACCAGCGGGTTCCGAGTTGAATACTTTCAGAGCTGGAGCGTCGGTGTCCATTCGAACGACATGGCCAAGCCAACGGAGCC
>NW_016159693.1:10528-13240 GCF_001687245.7 Rhagoletis zephyria
CCACCAGACCCATTCGCTTTGCTTCCTTATCCAACTTGGAAAATGCAGAACAGGCTTCGCGGTTTTTAATACCGATGATATCGATGTCAACGGCATAAGCCAGCAATTGCACGCTCTTGTAGTAAATTGTTCCTGTGCGGTTCAGTTCTGCAGCTCTTATTATCTTCTCCAACATCAGATTAAAGAAGTCACATGAAAGGGAGTCGCCCTGTCTGAAACCCCGTTTTGTGGCGAACGGCTCGGAGAGGTCTTTTCCAATTCTGACGGAGCTGGTGGTATTGCTCAACGTCATTTTACACAGCCGTATGAGTTTTGAGGGGATGCCAAATTCAGACATAGCGGCGTATAGGCAACTCCTTTTAGTGCTGTCAAAAGCGGCTTTAAAGTCGACAAATAGGTGGTGAGTGTCGATCCTTTTCTCGCGGGTCTTTTCCAAGATTTGGCGTATTGTGAATACCTGATCTATGGTGGATTTTCCAGGCCTAAAGCCACACTAATCAGTTCGTTGACGGTGGGCTTCAGTCTTTCACACAATACGCTCGATAAGACCTTGTAACCTATGCTTAGAAGGCTGGTCACTTTTGGATTGGGCAGAGCACACTTAAATTCCAGTCGTCGGACATGCGTTCATCTGACCATAATCATGCACCTTGTCAACTCCTCGCCACCGTACTGGAATAGCTCAGCTGACAGGCTGTTNCAAAGCACGCCAGTCGTTTCTTTTCTGTGCCAACTGGCGCCAATTGGAAGTTCCAAGTGAAGCCAAGTCCTTCTCCACCTGGTCTTTCCATCTCAATGANCTTGTCCTCGTTTGCCACCAGACCCATTCGCTTTGCTTCCTTATCCAACTTGGAAAATGCAGAACAGGCTTCGCGGTTTTTAATACCGATGATATCGATGTCAACGGCATAAGCCAGCAATTGCACGCTCTTGTAGTAAATTGTTCCTGTGCGGTTCAGTTCTGTAGCTCTTATTATCTTATCTAACATCAGATTGAAGAAGTCATATGAAAGAGAGTCGCCTTGTCTGAAGCCCCGTTTGGGGGCGAACGGCATGGAGAGGTTTTTCCCAATTCTGACGGAGTTGGTGGTATTGCTCAACGTCATTTTACACAGCCGTATGAGTTTTGAGGGATGCCAAATTCAGACATAGCGGCGTATAGGCAACTTCTTTTAGTGCTGTAGAAAGCGGCTTTAAAGTCGACAAATAGGTGGTGAGTGTCGATTATTTTCTCCCGGGTCTTTTCCAAGATTTGGCGTATTGTGAATACCTGGTCTATGGTGGATTTTCCAGGCCTAAAGCCACACTGATCAGTTCGTTGACGGTGGGCTTCAGTCTTTCACACAATACGCTCGATAAGACCTTGTAACCTATGCTTAGAAGGCTGGTCACTTTTGGATTGGGCAGAGCACACTTAAATTCCAGTCGTCGGACATGCGTTCATCTGACCATAATCATGCACCTTGTCAACTCCTCGCCACCGTACTGGAATAGCTCAGCTGACAGGCTGTTAGCTCCAGCAGCTTTTTTGTTTTTCAGCCGCGTTATTGCTATTCGTACCTCTTCATGGTCAGGCAGAGGGACATCGACTCCGTCATCATCGACTGGGGGCTCGGGTTCTTCTCCATAAATTTCCGTGCTGCTACAATTCAGTAGCATGGAAAAGTGTTCCCTCCATAATTTAAGTACGTTCTGAACATCGGTAACTAGGTCGCAATTGTTGTTCTTACAGGAGTACGCCCTGGTCTGCTGTATCAAGATAGTGGTCCGAGTCGTTGTTTGGGCCTCGGAGTGTACGTACGTCTAAAACACTGGAAGCATGCCTTCCGTCTACCACAACATGGTCGATTTGGTTTCGCGTTTTTCGATCCGGAGACAGCCACGTAGCTTCATGAACTTTTTATGCATGAACCTAGTACTGCATACTATCATGTTTCGTTCCCCGGCGAAATCGATCAGCCATAGTCCGTTGTCGGACATTTCGTCGTGGACGCTGAATTTTCCGACGGTGGTTTCAAAGATCCCTTCCTTGCCCACCCTGGCATTGAAGTCGCCAAGCAGGATTTTGATATCGTGGCGGGGGCAGCTCTCGTACGTGTGCTCCAAGCACTCATTGAAGAATCTCGCTTTGATGCGGATTGTGGCTAGACGCTCGTCCACCGGCGTGAACGACAGTACTCGCCGACATAGTCTCTCTCCCTCCACAAATCCAACAGAGAATTTGCGCTCTTTTGCATGACAGATGTAGTATACGTCGCAAGGCCCCAGGCATTGCTTGCCTTGTCCCGTCCAACGCATTTCTTGGATGGCGGTGATGCCAGCTTTTGTTCTTACGCGGACATCAACCAANCTTCCGCAAAATCTTTCTCTCGAATACTCCAAGAGCCGCCTCATCGGATGTTGTAATTGTCCATGCTTCTGCGCCAAATACCAGCACGGGCATGATGAGTGACTTATAGAGTGTGATCTTCTTACGACGAGAGAGGACTTTACTTCTCAATTGCCTACTCAGTTCAAAGTAGCACTTGTTGGCAAGAGTGATTCTGCGTTGGATTTCCATGCTGACATTATCGGTGTTAAAGCTGGTACCCAGGTAAACGAAATTCTCTTCTTTCTCGAAATTATAACTGTCAAAAGTGACATGGGTGCCAAGGCGCGAATGTGCTGACTGTTTGTTTGATGACAGGAGATACTTCGTCTTGTCCTCGTTTG
>NW_016159693.1:13276-30863 GCF_001687245.7 Rhagoletis zephyria
TTGACGGTGGGCTTCAGTCTTTCACACAATACGCTCGATAAGACCTTGTAACCTATGCTTAGAAGGCTGGTCACTTTTGGATTGGGCAGAGCACACTTAAATTCCAGTCGTCGGACATGCGTTCATCTGACCATAATCATGCACCTTGTCAACTCCTCGCCACCGTACTGGAATAGCTCAGCTGACAGGCTGTTAGCTCCAGCAGCTTTTTTGTTTTTCAGCCGCGTTATTGCTATTCGTACCTCTTCATGGTCAGGCAGAGGGACATCGACTCCGTCATCATCGACTGGGGGCTCGGGTTCTTCTCCATAACTTTCCGTGCTGCTACCATTCAGTAGCATGGAAAAGTGTTCCCTCCATAATTTAAGTACGTTCTGAACATCGGTAACTAGGTCGCAATTGTTGTTCTTACAGGAGTACGCCCTGGTCTGCTGTATCAAGATAGTGGTCCGAGTCGTTGTTTGGGCCTCGGAGTGTACGTACGTCTAAAACACTGGAAGCATGCCTTCCGTCTACCACAACATGGTCGATTTGGTTTCGCGTTTTTCGATCCGGAGACAGCCACGTAGCTTCATGAACTTTTTATGCATGAACCTAGTACTGCATACTATCATGTTTCGTTCCCCGGCGAAATCGATCAGCCATAGTCCGTTGTCGGACATTTCGTCGTGGACGCTGAATTTTCCGACGGTGGTTCCAAAGATCCCTTCCTTGCCCACCCTGGCATTGAAGTCGCCAAGCAGGATTTTGATATCGTGGCGGGGGCAGCTCTCGTACGTGTGCTCCAAGCACTCATTGAAGAATCTCGCTTTGATGCGGATTGTGGCTAGACGCTCGTCCACCGGCGTGAACGACAGTACTCGCCGACATAGTCTCTCTCCCTCCACAAATCCAACAGAGAATTTGCGCTCTTTTGCATGACAGATGTAGTATACGTCGCAAGGCCCCAGGCATTGCTTGCCTTGTCCCGTCCAACGCATTTCTTGGATGGCGGTGATGCCAGCTTTTGTTCTTACGCGGACATCAACCAGCCGGGCAGAGGCACCTTCCCCATTAAGGGTCCGGACATTCCAGGTGCATGCCCTCAAATCGTAGTCCTTTGAGGTATTGTTTCGCTTCTTCACTGGAAGGGGTTTTTACGTGGCGGGTGCCAAACCCAGCGCACAACCTATTACTGGGACGGGGTGGTTTCACAACCAAATACACGTTTATATAGCGAGCCGTTTGCTCCAAGACAGACACCCGCTTGCAGCCACACCTACTGGTGAACAGACGCTGCAGACTTCAGTGATCACTTAAACCGAATAAGTCGGAATGGCCCCGCCGAAGTTCCCTCTCTTTCTGCCGTAACCCAAGGCTCCACTCGGATTGGTTACCTCATCTCGCACATGGGTTGCTCACGTTGCCCAGAGTGCGCGAACGAAGACGCAAGAGCCGGGATTGAGTATAGCTGTGCAACTGTAACTGCATACTCAGCACAACGACTATACTCCATTGCACTCCAATCGCCGTTTAAAGTACAAAACCGCGTATCGTCATTATGCAAAACCGTGTAACTGACACTTTCTGCCAAAAATTGGATTTGCAAGCACAAAAGCTCTTGGCTCAATCCTTATCCATTCGTGCTGAAATATACTAGCCAAAAATGCGACTGCTTTATAAAAAAGATAACCATTTTGGAATATGAGTGTTTTAACTCTCTAGAAAAGAATGTATGCAACCTCACAGACGTGGTTTTGCATTATCTTGATACGCGGTTTAGCATTTTGTGGATACGCGGTTTTGTACTTTAAACAACGATATGTAGATGTATGTAAATACATATGACATATGTATATTGACGTAGATATGTATACACAGTTAATGATGATGATAAAACTTGAATTTAAGTGATACTTAACTGGATGCGAAAGGACTTGAAGGAGCACAAATTAGAGACGTCTATTCACTTTGCTGGTCATCCGGAAAGAGACCGGCCATTTCTTAATTTTTGACAACCGGGCAGCCATTAGGACTGTCGAGGGTTGCATAATCTAAGAATTCTACTACAAAAGTACATGGTTGCATTTAACTTAAACACTTACTCTATGTTTACAACTCGGCCAATTCTGACAATAGATCAGCCTCGATCATACAAGCTAGCAATTGCCTTATATACAATTAATCTCTAAGGTACCTTGTTCTGTGCCTGTGACTTCCGCAGTATCATCGTCCGGTTTGCTTAACCCTTTCCGTATACGATTCTCGATATCGCGAATAACGTACCGATCATTTCCCAATACCTTATATATCACATATGGTCCCTTGTACCGCGGCACGAATTTCTTATTAACTCCTACAGTCATATCGGTATTCGTCATAACAACATATTCACCTACCTCATACCTCTTACATTCGATTTTGTCCGTTAATAATGGCCTCAATATCGTCAAAGGCACTTTGGCGGATGGATATTAAGTCCCGTTCGGCATCAGGGCACATCTTAGCGTGTAAGTATTCCGTAAATTCATCTATGATTGTTCCGCGCTGTTCGACTCCCAATAAAAGTCGGCTAGGAGTATCTCGGCAAGTACTATGAACGGAATTATTAATAGCATATTCGGCTTCTAATAATCGTCGGTACCAGTCGGCATGGAGAGGCGACGGCAACTTTTACGTGGTCGATATTTCTCTTAGAGGGGAAGTCACTAAATTCCAGGGATGCGAAGCATGTACCTCTGAGGCTAATTATTCGTCTAGGGCGACTGTAATAACTAAAATATTTTTCAAGAAAGTTTAAGACATATATTATAAAATTTCATGGGAAATATTTTTGAAGAACATTTTAACCCATTAGCTCGCGCTGAAAAGGCTCATTTTGACCCTTACTTCAATAAATCCCGCAAAAAGTAAATTTGGAAGGTTGTTAGAGGATTGATATATTCTAGAAAATTATTCTCTGGTAAATTTTACTAGGGGTCTTCTCAGGTAAAAGCTTCATGCCACCAACGTAAAAGCCTCTAAACATTTAAAATAAAAAATTAACAAAAAATCTATTTTTTTGCAAACAAAATTTTTAAATTTGAGTTTGGAATAACAGTTCCTTCTAGGCACAGATTTTTTGTCCCGATTCATCAGTTCGAAAATCAAGTAATTTTTTTACTTGCATTCCTAAGACAAATGGAGTGTCACACACAGTGATGGCAAATTTAATCAGAAAGAAGAAAGTTGAAGAGTTGATTTTTTTGGAAATAAAGATGAAATTCGATTTTTTCTAGAAAAATTCGATTTTATCCGAATTTTAGCAACACAAAGTTCGATTTCAAAAATTCGCCATTTTGGAGCTAAAATTCGATTAAAATTCGAATATCGAAGCTTCGAATATCGAATTTACCCATCCCTACGACTGCCCAGTCCAGTGTGCGTTCGAGTGGTGGACTGCTCAGTCCGACTGAGCAGGCTGGTGTGGTCAGGCCCAATATGTTGAGTTGCATGGTTGAAAGAGATTGATTCATGGTTGAGTTGTATTGATTCATGTTAATGGTGCATATACAGAGCACGAGAGTGACGAGATTATTATGTGAGTAACGATTCGGTACTTCGAGTCTGGGGCTGTACCCGTTACTCAGTAACGAATACATACGGTTTGCTACAGCTGTAATGCACAATGGAAAGTGGTCTGCATCTTTAGCGTAAGCCCTAGGTTATGAAATGGCGGAACAAAAATCAATAATATGGCAACGTCAGTTAGTGCTGCAGAGAGTTTTTCGGCAACAACGAATTTAACGAGAAACTTGACGACTAGTCGCTCGAAGAAAGTCGGAAAAAGAAAAGTGTTGTTTGAGTGCAGCTGGAGTGAAATTTTAAATTTTTCATTGCAATTACTACCAAATTGCACTATCTATATCGATGCAAACAGAAAATTATTTGCGGGCTCACAGGCAGGCAAAGAACATTTAAATTATTTCACCTGTATTGCGATTGGCATCAAAACGTTCGTGAAAATTAAACAATCTAGCAACGGGCAATATGCTTGCAGAGCATTTGGAAACAAGAAAGAGCTGAAGGAATTAATTTAAACGATTGTGAATCTATCACTAAAACGTCTAAAAGTGAACGACGGAGTTTTGATTCAGTGCTTCAAAAAGACAGCAGCAGAGTTTGGCAGAAGCGAGGAACTATAATACAAAGCGGTGAATATCCTCAAATTATCTTGTTGTATATTGTGCATTTGTTTTTGAGCTTAGCGAAGTAGGATACATAATTTATTTCCTTAGGAGATTAGGTTCTAGGCGGCTACTTCCTCGCGGAAATTATATGCCGCCTAATACCGGCATCGCAATGGCGTTGCTTTGTTTGCGTCTGCACGGAAAAGGGTGTGTGCTCTTACCAAAGGAAACTTTTGCGGTGGCAGCGGTGGCGGCAGCTACGCCACCAATAGCTTTTGTGCATAATGATTGCGCGAACCCCAAAGAGGCAACGACAAAAGTTGGACGTTTGCAAAAATAAAGAAAAAAGATAAGGAATAAGACAGAAGAGAAGAGTTGAGCGAGTGAATGAGAGTTGGAAAGCGGAAGAGAAGGAACCTTTGTGTGTATTGCAAATTCGATTACTCACTTTTTATTACTTCCACTAAAGTGGCTGTTAGACGTTGCCAGTGCAAGTCCTTTTCAAAAGACTTTCAAACCATATCAATAAATTTTCAAAAGAGATTGCAGGTGGCTTTCGAAAGCAGTTGTTATTCGTGAAAATAAAACTCCGATACAACTTTCTTTCTGTTTACACGGTGAATGCAAACATTTCCACTTTCAACTATGTTACCAGGTATCTTTATGCTTATACTAATTTAATGACTTAAAATTTGCTAAACCTGCTAAAATATGCACAAAACAATCACAAAATGTCTAATACATTAATACTTAAATATTCCATATCAGTAGAATAAATTAATTACATTTATTTTTCATATTTCATTCAACATTTTTATAGTTTTATAAAAATGCACCAAAAAAACGCGTCACACGGTAACACTCGATTGGTATGACACTACTTGCAGCAAACATGGAAATTGCTAGTGCAATCGAAATCGATTTGGTGATTTTAGTTACCCCTTGTTACACATTGCAACTTCTGCAAATCTGAAAAAAGACTTTCTGGCTGTTTACATGGGAAAGTAGACTTTCGATTTCGCATTTTTAAGGTGCGGTTAAACGTGGCAATGCAAGCGCTTTTTCTGTGAACTTAGTTGTTAAAATGCGAAATCGAAAGTATACTTTCCCGTGGAAACAGCCAGAAAGTCCTTTTGCAGATTTGCGGAATTCACTTCCGGGACAAAATTGCATGGTGTAACTGTAACTGAAATTAAGCAATTCGCTTTCGAGAAATAATTTCAACCATGATACAATAAAAAAATTATAGTTTAAAAAACTAAATCTCCCTATTATAATTGCCATTCGTACTGTCATCAGGTATGTAACTTGAGAATGGAAACCGCTGCATCTTTTAGGCGCATCAATATTACATAGTTACATCCCGAGCTAATAAAAGGAAGGTAAAAAGAAAGGTAGTTTCATTGTAACTTCGGACGGTCGGTGTTATGCAGAAATTTTGTTTGGCAAACTGCGAGCAAATGTTGTTGCAGCAAACTCGGGAAGAGCGAGTTTGACGACTCTCACAGCAAACTAATTTTATTTGGTCAAACTGCAGCAAATTCGGTGTTGTCATATACAAAAATTTTAGACAATTGTTGCTATACGCAAAAATTGACCTGATACCGAAAGTCAGAGAACTGTAGGAGCTTCAAAGATTTGGGCACAGTTAATTGCCTATACGATATCATAAAAAATATATTAATTGTGTGCGTTATGTACATCTGAAATTCTCATTTCGTGTTGGCAATAGCCATGAAAACCATAATGAACGTGCAACCCTGTGCCAAACTCGACATAACCATCTCCGAGCCAACTAAGCAGCCGCCATTTCATAGTTGCGATCCCGTACGAGTCCGGACTAGTCAGAATCAGTCAGATTTGCCTGGGAATCGATCCCGTACTCGGTTCTCTGACTATTGAGAGGACAAAAAAGAGTAAATACGGTTCTCTCACTGTCAGAAGTTACCAGTTTTAGTCCGAGAATTTTTTGCCGGTAAATTCTCTAAATTTGTCAAACGATCAGCTGTACTGTGTTTGGCAACCAAATTGTAAACAAAAGAAAAGTGCACTCTGCTAATTCATGTTGAAAAGTATTTAATTACTTGTTTAAGTGGATTCTAATGAATTTGAAAGTATTTTTGGTTATTTACATGTGAGAGCTGAGTGTGTTTACATACAAAATAAGCAAAAATTTACGACTAAAATTTAGAGGTTATGTTGAAGTTGACAGAAGTTACCATTTTTTACTAAAGCGATCCCGTACTTTTCAATGTTACTCTCTCGCTCTGAGCGAATTTTTATTTTTTGAGAGTTTTACTAGTCCGAGTCCGAGGAATACGGGATTGCACCTCATATTTGAAAAACAACCAACCAACTCAACTGCAAAAATTAGCTACATATTATTAAACTCGTTTATTCTAAAGCCAATCACCGAAAAGGATTTGGATGTGTCTTGCATAGGCTTTAATTTCGGTGCTTCATGATATGAAAGATAATATGGTTATCGACGATAGCAGGTACTCCCGATTGAACTTGCACCCAGAGTTTGGAAGTAAGTAGTTAGAGGGCAGCCCAATGCCTTAAGTGCAGCTTGTCTGTCACCGCAGACATGTAAACTCATTCCCCTCCATCTCGCCTCACTCAGTGTTATACCGACATCCGTTTCTTTCTAGTCTGCAGGTGGCCTTTAAGGCTTCCTTACGTATGAAGAAACAATGTGAGCAACGCCACGTGTTGTAGAAAAAGCTTCCGTACAGCACAGTTTTGCAAGCAGACTTCCCACGCTCTTGATTGAGAATCTGCTGCCACCATACCTGTTTACATTGCCAAAATGCTGCCAATTCTTTAGAGGTTTTACGTTCCAAGTTAGATACCACGATAGTTTTGTATACAGAATTACTTCTAGATACTTCACTTCGTGAGAATTCTGAATTTTGGCTCTTTAATTGTGAGGGAAATGAGACCATTCAACCTTCTCCGAAGCCTGCTTCCGGACTATGCTTTAACGACGAAATAGCTAACATTACGTCTTTTTCGGACTATCAAAAAAAAAAAGATTTTTGTTATGTAAATATATTTATTTTGCTTAAAATAAAATGAAAAAAAGTTCTTTAATAAATAAATGTTTTAAAACTGGATTTTATTTTATTTCTTCATCTCTGCACATCGATGTTATTCAAAGGATTTTTTAATAGCTTGAGAAAAACGTTCAAATTTGATTATCGAACACATCAACTTGCAATTTTTTAATGCAAATTTTACTCTTTTCCAAATATTTAAAAGAAAATCTCCCCTCTCAAAAAATTTCAATGTGGCCAAGCTATGCTTAATGTTTACATCTGCAGAAATGATACGACAGTCGGGTCTACGTAACCGGAACGACCCAGATTTATATCTTTGAATTTGTACGCTGCTACAACAACAAAAACAACAAAAATCTGCTTTATAATCAAACAATTTTTTATTTTTTTTTTTGTATATTTATTTAGCATACATGCTATTATTTGTACAATTTTATAACATTATTATAAAGGACTTTAATACATTAAAACTTTTGTTTGACATATGAAATAATGTTACGTTTAAATTTAAAAAAATTGTTTTCACATTTTAAATTTTCTAGTATTTCATTAAATAATTTAAGACCGTTGTGAAATAATAAATTTTGACAAAAATTTGTTGAACTAAAATTTAAACTGAAATCATTTTCGTTGCGCAAATAATAGGGTTGAACATCAGATACGTAAACTAAATATCTTCGAATGTAATCTGGCATTAATCCATTTTTAATTTTGAAAATAAAAATTAAAGCATTCATCACGAGTCGCTGATTTACAGAAAACCACTGCAATCTTGTTAGCATTTCTCTAATATAGGTCAGTTGATGGCACCGAAGAATACAACGCATTCCTTTATTTTGAAGTTTTTGAAGTCTTGCCTTCATAGTTTGGCTTCCCAGAAATAATAACGCTGAACAGTATTATAAATGAGGTTTGATTGTTGTGTTGTAAATATTTAGGGCTTTTTTAGTTGATAACTTATAACGGATTCTTCTTAAAAATCCAATTTTCTTTAGCTATTTTTTTGCAAATATATTCTAAGTGCAAATCAAATTTTAATTTTAATTTAATAGTAGTATTGAAACTACATTATTTTTTGTATCATGAGTAGTTCCATTTATTGACATTCGTTGTTGTTAACCATTTGACTATTAAAAAAAAAAAGTATGACATTTCATAAAATTCATGCTACCTGATCACTAGAAGTAATATTTTTTTAAGGAGATTTCATCAATCCACTCAAAGATGTGGAATATGATGAGTTTGGAAATTTTGCTGGCTACATAATTTCGAAAATAAGGGAAAACTAGGATTCAGAACGCATGAAGAAAGTGATCAAAATTATATTTATGTTAATTGTTTATCGAAGGGCAGTCTTTACAATCCGACTTCAAGATTTTTGCATACAGTGGAAATTTGGAGTTCAAAATTTGTTGAACGCTGATGTGCTAACCAAAGCCAAATTTTTTACAAAATCTGATGAGAAATTTAAAAGTAAATTTGGACCAAAATATTATAAAAAGGTTTTATTTGGGAAGAAAATTCTTTAGAATTAGATTTTTAAGCTATGATGAGACAGTTTTGCCAATCTGCTGTGTGAAATGAAATCTTTTTTGACAGAAGTAAATTTTTGATAACCGCGGATGTATTACATATTACATATTGAAGAGAAATTAATATTTTAAGAAAACATTTACCATCGTTGATTGCAATTCATCGATTTAAACTTTTATTTTACGAAAAATTACACACATCAACAATCCTTGCGATTGTCAAATTTTTTTATTTTTTTTAATCACCTCATAGTTGTCAAAAATTTACTCTCTGCGAACTTTCTTACCGATTCACACACGCTCAAAGGTTGGAAATAAAACAAATTTTGCCTTATTCCCATTGCTTATTTATACTATTTCTAACAAAAACACTTTACTCACAGAGGGAAAAGAACTTTTTTTATTCCAAAAATACAATTCAACAAAAAATGTGGTATAATTCATATGAAGAAAGTAATTTTCACAAAATATTTTTACTTATGAAAAGTCTAACAAAATATAGGAAAAGAATCGTCTTTAATAACTGGTCAACAAATTGGACATAGCACTTGTGTATGAATTTTATCTGCATGCTTTTTAATATGTTGAAAACATTGCTGGAAAACCTTAAAGCATTTGAATGGAACCATGGCGCGCAATAAAGAGGTGAAGTAATAAAACAGCTTTCTCGCTTTATTTTCTGTGATTAGGCTGCCTTATAGTAAAATATTAAAGTCGTTTTTTCAAATAAGGCAGTGTTAAAATCTTTTTCTCGCTCTAATTACTTCTCCTGGTATAATTCCGCCATACAAGAAACAATTTTTTTTTGGTTTTATCTTCAGTTAAAATTTCTGAATTATCATCACTGGTTTCCCCATATCCGAAATGTGGATTTCGTTTACGAAGACGAAGCAAACATGTACGAAGTAGTGATCCAAGGCGAATTTATACAAAAAGTAACAATTATGAAAGCAACTTTACATTTGTATTTATACGTATGTATACACATACTCACTCAGCCATCGATATGTCCACCACATATTTTTTAAAATTTGAGTTTCTACCACATCTACCACACAAGTCTTAAAACCTACCACATTGTTAGACTGAAGATTTGTTTCGGCGATCTAACCCCGTTTAGGTCGGCGAAGTATCTTAGAAGTTGTCCGTCCATAGGGCTACATTCACTACGCATTCTCCTACTCAGGGCTGGCATCGGGTCAAACCCTGGGCCAGAAACATACACCTGCTGTGTATGCCGAAGACGATTACACCACAACTCCACCTCAGTCAAGTGTAATGCCTGCGAGGGGTGGAGTCACCTCAGGGTCTGCTCGGGACTACGGACACACAGACAGTGGACCACGTCGTACGTGGCCCCCTGTTGCTCAAACAGAGCAGCCTCCACGGCTAACCATAGTCCGCCCGAGCAGCCCCACACACTCACACAGCAGCCACACACAGTCACCACAACACAACAACATAATAACACCACAGACCGTACCACAGCCACCACAGACCACATAACACACACAACCGCACCACCACCCACACGCCGCCGCCAACAACTCCTGGTTCCCCCTACAATCTGCACGGTATGTCAGACCAGAATATTCCGTAATGTGACATCAGTCAAGTGCAACACCTGCCTTGGCTGGTGCCACTTTAGGGCATGTTCAGGTCTGCGTACCACGCGAGATTGGACGGGGAACTTCGAGGGCCCGTGCTGCGCTGCTCGGTCGCTGACATCAATTGCGACGCCCCCCACTACCACCACAGGGAGGCAATCACCTCAGCAGCACACACAGCCAACGGCGGCAAGAACATACACCTCACTCACACCCCACATCACGACACGTCTCCCGAACCACATGAAGCTCCTCCAATTCAACTGTAACGGGCTACAGAGCAAGATTGAGGAGATAACCGCCTTCATGTGTCGGCATGGTATATTAATAGCTGCGGTCCAAGAGACGAAGTTGCACAGCAATTCAACTTTGTTGAATTGCGCCGGGTACAACGTGCACCGTCGAGATCGCGAGCGAGATAATGGTGGTGGCTTAGCGTTCATCACGCACCACACCGTGCAGTATCGTCTTATCGAAGCAGACATCGACCGCAGGGATACCACCCTAGAATGTCAGGGCATCGCTATCCGGTCAGGCGATGTCGAGCTCGAAATATTTAATATATACATACCCCCTGTCACCTGCTGCCCGGCAGGATATCACCCTGATATAGGTGCGCTCCTCAGAGGTGAAAACCGTATGGTAGTAGGTGACTTTAATGCGCACCACGATCTTTGGCACTCAAGCCTGTCAAACGATCGTAGGGGAACAGATTTGGCTGAGCAGATAGACGATTCGACATTCTGCACAATGAACGACGACGCACCCACCAGGATTATGGGTAACTGCAGTAGCTCGCCAGACATCACAATAGTCAGCGCTGGTCTGATAAACAGCATAACGTGGCGACCTATGCTGACTCTAGCATCAGACCATCTACCCATAGTCATCTCGATTGATAAACCAACCGACTTTGCCTCCGCCAAACACCGGACCTATGTCAACTTTTCTAAAGCTGATTGGAAAGGTTACGCGGAGTTTACCGAAAACACCTTCGCAGCGCTCCCCACACCAACCGACGTCCATCTCGGTGAACGTAAGTTCCGCAGGGCTATCACTGCTGCTGCAGCTCGCTTCATACCGGCAGGATGTATATCGGACCCACGTCCAAACTTCCCTGCCGAAGCGGCTGTTCTAGCCGATGAGCGTGATAGCCTTCGTCAGGCCGATCCCGGAGATCCCCGTATCAGGGATCTCAACGCGGAGATTCGGCAACTTGTAAACGTACATAAGCGGAAGAAGTGGGAGGAGCATCTGAAGACTTGTAACTTCACCTCTGGTGTGAGCAAGCTTTGGTCAACCGTGAGGTCATTGTCTAATCCGACGAAGCACGACGACAGAGTCGAAATTTCCTTCGGCGACCATGCTTCGTCGGACCCGGAGCGATGCGCGAGCTATTTTAGCCGGCAGTTCATACTGCATCCTCCGGTGGACAAAGCCAAGCGTCGAGTGACCAGAAGGCTGCACAAACTGCCAACAACTTGTGCCCCCCTTGCTTTCACTTGCGGTGAAGTTCAGGTGGCCATCGGGAAGGCGAAAGCCTCCAAAGCCATGGGTCCCGACGGAATATGCATGCTGATGCTGAAAAATTTGGGTCCTGCGGGGGTAGCGTACCTAACGGAGGTCCTCAATTTGTCAATGGCCACTCTCATCATCCCAGACATCTGGAAGGTGGGGAGAGTGGTCCCACTGCTCAAACCGGGGAAACCTGCCAACAAAGGAGATTCGTATCGTCCGATTACACTCCTTTCCCCGGTAGCGAAGACACTCGAGGCCTTGCTACTCCCGTACTTCACAAACCACCTGACCCCAGCGAAGCATCAGCATGGTTTCCGTAAAGTGCACAGTACAACAACAGCACTTAACGCCATAAACACTCAGATAACTCGTGGCCTTAACCGTAACCGTCCCTGTGAGAGAACGATTCTAGTAGCGTTGGACTTGTCAAAGGCG
Source organism: Rhagoletis zephyria (assembly GCF_001687245.7). NCBI lineage: Eukaryota > Metazoa > Arthropoda > Insecta > Diptera > Tephritidae > Rhagoletis > Rhagoletis zephyria. The sequence continues at coordinate 25,579 of NW_016159693.1, forward strand.
TTTGACACCGTCTGCCATTCCACGCTACTAGAAGATATAGAGGCCTCCTCTCTCCCACAGAGGCTCAAACGGTGGTCGGCAAATTATCTAAGTGGTCGACATTCGTCGGTAATGTTTAGAGACAAAACGAGTAAGCAGCGAAAAATAAAACAGGGGGTTCCTCAGGGTGGTGTCCTTTCCCCGCTACTGTTTAACTTTTACATTTCAAAGCTCCCTCAACCACCAGAGGGAGTCTCGATTGTCTCTTATGCCGACGATTGCTCGATCATGGCGACTGGGAATGGAATTGATGACCTGTGTTCGAAAGTAAACGGCTATCTCTCCGAACTTTCTCGCTTCTTCACTGCAAAGTGTCTAGCCCTCTCCCCTACGAAATCCTCCGCGACCCTGTTCACAACCTGGACGAAGGAGGTCAGGCTACCGCTGGGGATTCACGTCGATGACACACCAATTCCGACGGTGAATAACCCCAAAATACTCGGAGTAACATTCGACAGCCTGCTCTCCTTCTCTGCGCACTCAACCGCTATTGTCAATAAAGTACAGAGCCGCAACAAGGTCCTCAAGTCGCTAGCCGGCAGTACTTGGGGCAAAGACAAAGAAACGTTGCTGGCAACATACAAGGCAATAGGCCGGCCGGTTTTGAACTACGCAGCGCCAGTGTGGTCGCCAGGGACTAGTAGGACGCAGTGGACGAAGCTACAGACTGTACAAAATACCGCACTCAGGACAGCGACGGGATGCCTCTTGATGTCGCCTGAACACCACCTGCACGGCGAGGCGCAAATGCTCCCTGTAAAGGAGCATAATATAATGCTCTGCAAGCAGTTCCTGATCGGGAGCCACAGAAGTGGCCACCCAAGCAGACAGCTGCTTGCAGAGGAGCCCTCGCCTAGGCACGTCAGGAGGCATCTATATGAACTGACGGACGAAGTCCAGAGGTTCATTAAGCAACCTCTGGACCCGACAGCGTACCGACAGGCCCTGAACGGCATTCACAGGGACTCAGTCTCGAGTTATGTAGACTCTAGACCTGTGAATGCCGTTCTAGGCATACCACCCCCGGACATAGACGAGACGGAGCTTCATCTGCCTCGGGAGACACGCACTACACTCGCACAACTTCGATCCGGCTACTGCAGCAGGTTGAACTCCTACTTGAGTAGGTTGAATGAGGATGTGCCGAATGAGTGTCCGGCATGCGGAGAGACCCCACATGACTCGAAACATCTCTTCGCATGCCCGGAAAACCCGACAACCCTAACGGCCTTGTCCCTGTGGACAAACCCCACAGAAGCTGCACGCTTCCTAGGGTTGCCGTTAGTGGAACTTGAAACCGACTGAGATACCAACCGATCTGGGCGGGGTTGTTGTAGCCGCTACAACAACAACAACAACAACTGAAGATTTGTTTAAAATTTTTGCATAACTCAAATCTAATTAGAAATATAATTATTTTTTAAGCAAAACATACATAATGAATTTGGCTTTAAATATATCTGTGCTACAAATTTTAATATTTCAGAAATCCGCATTTTTATACGTAGTATAGTATTATGCAATGAAAAGGAAATCTCCGTTCCATCCTATGATTTAATTATACATACCCAAAAATACAAGTCTGTAAAAGGATCTTATATTTTATCAACTTTTCTCTCTCTTAATTTCATACTATGTCTGTACGACATGTGTACACTAACAGGTCTATTCTGCACGTTACCGAAATTTTGTAACCGGAAAATTTTATTACCAAAAAATGTTACCAGTTCTTGTCACCGCGATTCTAGGAATGTAGGTAATGCAGTTAAAATATTCAGCAATTCAGCTATGAAGAATTGTGCAAATTCTGGCATTGCATATTTCACGGGGTAATACTTTGTTACCAGCTTATGAGATGGTAACAAAATTTACCGGTTACAAGAGTACACAGAATGCGAAAAGGGTTTAAAAATTGACAGACACTTTAATTACCGGTTACAAACTTTTTATTACCAGCGCAGAATAGACCTGTAAGGGAAATGATGGACAGTAAATATGAATACTTTTCCCACTAAAGTGTGCGGCAGAACCGTATGTACAGAAAAGTACCGAAAATAGTGGTGAAAAGGATACGTGTTCGGCTGTTTTTCTGAAATTTGTCTTATTGAATTTTTCGTTCAATACGCTTTCCTTCTGCACTTCACAGATCTTTTTCATGGTTCAAAAGAAATAAAATAAAATTAGAAAGCGCCTGACGGGATTCGCACCCAGCACCTTCCGGAAGCTAACAAATAGCTGCACACTCCTCTGCACGCTCAGCCTCTGCCGACTACGCATTCAAGCTTTTAAATGTTTAGCTTGAGCAACTAAAATACAATTATTGCTTTCAAATGACATCATCTTTTTTGAACGTTTTCGGATACGAAAATTGAACTAAACTGCACTGTCGGCAAAAGTTACGTTTCTTTGCTGGCTGGGTATATGTTTGTACCAAACATGCAGAGAGGTGACTACAAACCCATACATATATAGTACATGTTTATCTGTACAAATCGAGTGCTGTGTTGTTGATGGAAATTCAACATTTGAAAGCACATTCATATGTCTGGCTATAACTGAGTGCGCAAAGATGCTTGCAACAATTTTTTGATATCCAGAGAGGGTTCGAATTCCACTGCAGGCAACATAACATGCAAATTAAATTTTTTTTTTGGTTTTTATCTTGATTATTCACTTGACGGATGCTTTTTCAGAACGAACGCGGTCATTTCAATATGCGCGCAATTGAATTGAATATTTGCCAATATATATTTGATTTTAATTTATTTTCCCCTCAGTATACATATGTATAACGGTACTATAACCAATAAATATACGAATTGGAAAATCTACCACATCTTATTCATATCTACCACACATTTTTGCCGATTCTACCACACTAAGGGCCTGTGCCAATCGGTAACTTTTTTCTCCGTGGTGAGACGGGGTGGAAAAATTTGCTATGGTGTACAAATAAATTGAATTTTGCTGTGCCAAATGCAGAGTTAAATTTTGACAGTTGAAAAACCAAACAAACGCTCGTGCGAAAGCTTTATTTTTGTGTGTTGCTGAAATTCTTAAAATTTATATTTATTTTATAATTTGCAAGTAACGTACGCTTTTTTTATGCTGTTTCAGCTTTCATTTTCATGTTCACTCCTTATTACCGCCAAGCAATATTATGTGTATACATGGTTATAAGCTGTCAAAATTTTACCTAGCCCCATGAGCTAGGTAAAATTCTGACGTTCTTATTCACCACGAGAAATGTCAGATTTTTACTTTGATCCGTCAAAGTTTTCTCTTTTCTATCATTTGGCACAGGCCCTAACATAAAAAGGGGTTTGCACACCGATTATAACATGAAATAATAGGCCCTATCGCGAATTTCACGTGAACAAATATTTCCCAAAATTATAAAGCAAGACAAACCCAATTTTTACCAATTTGTTTCTGTTTGGCAGGTTAAATTATGGGAACAATTTATTCACATGAAATTGGCGATAGGGCTGAATATGTGGTATGGTTATACGATGTTTCCACGTTTCGTAATTCGCTCTCTAAGTAATTCGCTAAGTAATTCGTGAATTACCCTGTTTCCACGCCACATATTAGTAATTCGTTTGGCAGCTCTAGCTCTAGCTCTTGTTCTTCGCTATTTATTATTATTTTTGTGTACTGCAAATATCGAAGATGGAGCTACAATTTAAGTCATCATCAACAATTTTAATCTATATAAAGAATATTTCATTAATATTATTCTATAACTAGAAAAAGTGCCAGCAAATGGGACCAGGCCGGTGAAAACTTCGATATATTTCCGATAAATATTAGAGAAGGCATCGATTCGTTCGCCATTCGCATGGTAATTCGATCTGAATTACCTAAAAATGAGGTAATTCGCTCTCAAAATTTTGTATGGCGAATTACGTAATTCGGAAGGTAATTGGCAAGGCGAATGACGAATGGAAGAGAGCGAATTACGAACCGTGGAAACGCCGTGTTAGATTTTTAATATATTATTTGATTACTTGTAGGGTTGCAATTTTATTATTCTTTTATGTCATTACAGTGTATGAATTTCTTTCTAATTTTGTCCTAAATTGAATTATACCCCGGGATCCCGTGTTGTTGTTGTTGTTGTAGCAGCATACAAGTTCCCCAAAGAGTTTTTGGGGAGTCTTGCTGGAGTGACAGTGCTTGGCCAAATATAAATCTGAGTCGCTCCGGTTACTGTCGTGGGAACTCTATGTTGCCGTGGTCCAGTTGTAGAAACACGCATACCTATGTGTTCGTCTCGGCGATGAGAAGGTTTATATATGGGTTAGAATATGAAAAGGGTTGCCACCTGTTCAAAAATTAAATACAGTTAAGTTAAAAAAATTACTACAATATGGGTGTAGGGTTCATACTTTTTATTATACTTGCTTCATTTTTTAACTTTGTTAATTTTGAAAATTTTTGATTTAAGTTATTTTTGTAAAATGAAAATCAAAATGAAAATTTTTCTTCACTTCAAATTTTTTCATCTTGCTGTATAGTTGAAAATGTACTTTTGTTAAACATTAAAAATTTAATTGGATCTTAATTTTACCAAAAATATAAGTTTTTGAAAGCACCACAATGGGTATCAACGTAATGATTTTGAAAAGGCTTTATTTGTAAACAACATATGGGAGGGTTACCAGCTGTTTAAAAATCAAATTCAACTTTAATTAAGGGAATAAGACGCAAATTTGTATTACAAAAAACAAACGTGGCTACCCTTATCAAAAATATTTCTGGATTCAAGTTCTCAAAAATACCTTTCATTAGATATCCATATTAATTGTTTTAGCTAAATTTTGTAATATCCTAAGGGATAACACTTACTACATAGCCAAATCATTGTTTAAGAGCTTTATTTTAGTACTTACAGATAGTAATATTGCATCTTAATTTGAAACAATAAATTAAATAAATATAGCATGGAAACGAGGGAGGTGACAATCTTGTTAAAAATATCTCTGAATTGGGGATTTTTAAAATACTTTTCACTTGATATCCAATATGATGGTGACAGGTAATAAGGTCAATGGAAATAAGGTCAATTGACTTTATTTCCCACCCTGGTGCGAAATAAAGTCAATTGACATTATTACCTTTTCAAAAGCGAAATAAAGTCAACAAAAATTTGGAAATAAAGTCATTGACGCTATTTCCTCATTCAAATGGAAATAGCGTCAACAATGCTTAAAGTATGTCGATTCATAGAAAAAAATGTTGTT
>NW_016159693.1:31597-32843 GCF_001687245.7 Rhagoletis zephyria
CATTAATACCCTCTATCTGCAATTTGCACAAAAACTAATTTGTGATTTTAGAAACCATCTGGGACTTATTACCTGTCGTTATATAAGGTAGCATTAATATCACTGATGACAGTTAAAGCTTAGGTGGATTTTTATATCAGAATCTCATCTTTGTGAAAAGTGTGCAGGTAGGGGGTATTATTGAATATAAGCCCTCGATGTTTAAAATATATAAACATTTTATTTCAACGTATACAAAAAATAAATCTACCTGCGTTACAGCACGTCGGGAGACGAAATAAAGTCAATTGACCTTATTTCCGTTGATCTTATTACCTGTCACCAATATGATGTTTTATTTAGCTTATAAATAATTAGGTATAATAGGAATAGGTGGAAACTTTGAATGAATATCTCCAGAGGTAATACCTGTCTAGATATACTTAAAATTAAAACATTTTCTGAATACAAAATGGTATCACATTTTTACTACTAGAATTTACCGTTAAGGGATTTTTTTCTAAAAGCACTGACAACTATTTGCTCCCCCTATAACTCCCCAAAGTTTTTAATTCACCTATCCCATAATGACAAAATAATCACTAAAAAAATGCAATATTTTTGATTACCGATATTATTACTTAAATTATATTTTACTAAATCGAAACTATTTAAAAGAAATGTAGATTTACCTGTGTATTCAGACTTCATAACAATTTTTAGTTGGACAATAACCACAATAGCATTATTTACTGTGGAACGCAACTATTTAACAATAAATGTCGTAAAATAACATGTGCACTATCACAAACTGTTAAGTTCCGACTGAGATGCTCGGGAAAAGCGGCGTCATAAGTTCGGGACAGGGGTTGCATATTGTTCCGCAACTGTTCAACTGTAGCCGGTTCGAAAACGCCCTATCTCAGAAAATTGTTCAAGAACGCCCTACTTCAGAATTTGGTTGAAAGACGCCCTATCTCAGAATTTAGTTCAAAAATGTCCTTCCGATCTTCCACTCAGCCGTCGATAGCTTAACGGCTTAGCACAAAATAAGGGTGAAACTGAAATCGTATATATCTTTCATTAAAATAAATATTCTATTGCTATATTCCAATTTCCAAGTTTCTAGCTCATCCAGAAGTTGCTTAAAAATCGATTGAAAAGTTTGTATGTAAACGTGATACAATTGATATCAAGTCAATGGCTAATTTCGAAAAGTGCGAGTTTGTTATCAAACAAGTTAGAGTGTATTATATATGTATATATA
>NW_016159693.1:32865-79327 GCF_001687245.7 Rhagoletis zephyria
TATATATATATATATATATATATATATATATATATATATATATATATATATATATATATGTACATTTAATGTTATCATCAAATGATTGAACAGCTAATGATTCATAATATTGACTTACGTCATTTACAACTTCTTGATAATAAAAAACTTGAATTTATATATATATATATATATATATATATGTACATACATTCTTATTTGGGAAAGTATAAGCACATGCATATGTATGCACATAAAACAGATGTTTGCTCAGTATGCTAACTAAACATACCGTGACCATCCGTCCTTTATTTTACCATTATATTCTTTCTTCTTATTATCTTTTATTTCTTAAACTGTCCTTTAAACGATCTCTGGATTGTTTTCAATGGTTAATTTTTAACAGAGACCATCAACAACAAAAGTGTGCCTTATAAAATCGAACGAAGACAATCGCCAGAATGTTACGCACCACACTTAACGAGTTAATCGGTAATATTTGTACGAGCTTACGGTTGCCAGAGTAACGTTTTGTGGGCATATCGCCGAGTCGTTACATTCCAGTTGCGATAACATGATGGAGGTTAAATTATTTGAAAAAGCTACGTTCTTTGTCGAGTGTTGTTAGTTATCTCGAAAATAACTTTCATTTTAATAACAACAAATTTGAATATTCGAATGACCTTTGCCTATAACTTAAAATTCCTTTTTCACAATTTACTGACATTGTAAAAGAGCTTTGCATACAAGATATAGATAGGGGATTCCTTTAAACTCGTAAAGTCTTAAACTGCTTAAGACTCGTCAGTTTTCGAGACTTTCATGGGAACGCCCTCTTTGTGAAAAGGTGCGCAAACTGACTGTTTTACAGGATATTGTAAAGCAATTTTTGTTTCATAGTACATACATATTTTCCATAACGTCCATCTTGTCTCTATCACTCTTAGCTGAAATACAACTAAAAATGCCGAAAATTAGCAGAAAACCTAAGTCAATACAGTTAGTGGCTGAAATTCATTCATTTTATTCGCGTATTATTTTTTTCATTATTTTATCTTACTTTTAGTAAAAAATTTTGGTCCCTCGGCAACACTGAAGATTACGAGGTCCTTTGCGCATCTAATTTGCCTCGTAACTTTACGAGGGGCTCGCAAATAGAGCTCCAAACACATTTTGACAGTTATTTTACGAGGCTCGTAAATTTACGAGCTTTACGAGGTTTACGATGCTTTTACCAGTTTAAGTAAGTCTTTCAAATTTTTTGCGTAGTTGAAAAAATTAATTTAAGCCATGAAGTCCTTAAATATTGGTACTTTTCCACAGTTTGAAAACATATCATTTTTTTTTAATACCACACTCAAACGAAGCAACTGAGAGCATAAAGATTGTTTCCTGGCACAAAGAGAGAAAACGTCTTCTAATTCAAAATTTTCAAAGTGAATTTCAAATTAAAAGTAATTTTAAAATGAAATGTATAGAATTCTTTGACTATTTAAACACTGAAGATGGAAATGATCTCATTATTACTATTAAAAAATGTCATAAATATGAAATAATTTATTTATTGGCGTCTGTGTACAATGATGTGTACAGTCATGTTAAAATTAATGCCACTTATTTTTGATGAACTATATTTTATTTATATTCCAAAATATTGATAAAAACAAGTACTCTGGCGTTTTCAAGTATTGTCTGTTGCTTACATTCATAATTTTGCCTTTGAACAAAAATGTACTGAAAAATAGTGATTTTTATAGCATGAAAAAGTCTAACGTACTGATTTCGCGCATACAAAATCTGGCAACCCTCATCGGTGTGAAATTTCATGATACGACTTTTATGGTATCTGGCGAAGTCTTTAAATATAGTTTAAGCCGTTTAAAATAAATAAAAAAATAATAAAATTTTTTTCTTAGATCAAAAGTAAAACAAATAAAAACCTTAGCCGAGTACTTAGATATGGCTGCTGCAACTCGGGAGCCCCATGGTTTAATTTCTGGTCTCAGCAACACCAATGACAAACCTACGAGTTAGGGTTGCCAGACGTACCCCATTTTGGAGAAATACCCATTTTGACTTTTTGTCCCCCTTGCTACGGAAGGTTACATAGGTCTCCGATTTTCGCCCGAAATCGTTCACTTTTCGCTTAAAGCGTGTGTGCATTGCAAAAAAAAGAGTTAAAGTGGCGTGACTCCTTTTTTACCTCCCTTTTATTAGCTCGGGATGTTGCTAACTATGTGATATTGATGCACCTAAAAGATGCAGCGATTTATATTCTCAAGTTACATACCTGATGCCAGTACGAATGGAAATTATAATAGCGAGGTTTTAGTTTTTCAAACTATAATTTTATTTAAATTCTGACACTTGCGGTTTTTATAGCATACTGTAGCCGGTGCGTACCTAAAACTGTTATCGGACAACTTTTATAGTGTTCTGGAGCATAAAAGGAATCTAGACGTGGCAGGCTTATGTGCTCTCATTAGAACATAGTTAAAAAATAACTTCTTTAAAAGGTTACGATCAGTGTTGATATTCTAAGTACAATTGTACTTTTTTCAGTACAAATAGTTTTAAAAAGTGCAAAAGTACAATTTACCGATTTTAAGTACAATTTCAACATCAAACATACTTTTTGTGCAAAACGTTGAAATCTCTGCCAGCACTTTGATTATTAATCCGTTTGCGTTTAAGTAAATGGACATACCTAGATTTCATATTTGGTACGAAACGAAATTCTGAATTGTAATTTTAAAAGTAAACGTGATTGTGAATGGTAATATTAGTGCTGAGCGTTGTGGTTATTGCGATTTTTTTTTTATCACCGGTGGGTGAAATCATGATAAAAATATAGTAAGGTAGAACCGCTGAGAGTCACTTTTAAAATTCTTGACGTTTCCAAACAATTTAATTTTTAAATTTACTCACAAACTCACACACACATTTTCATTTTCAATCTCAAGCAACAACAATTTCGAACAACTTCAATTTTTTATTTTCACTTTTATATGATTTTAAAATGTTGGCAAACTTCAAAAAAAAAATCATGGCCGACAAATTGAGAGAACGGTTCTACCTTGCTATGTTTTTATCATGGGTGAAATATACCTCTCCGCTATTTATTTTGAAAAAATCTTTGGAAATTCAGTTTTTATTTAGAACTTGTAAAAATTTTTTTGATAAAAATTTTTGAATGCCCTTAATTCATTAAAAGGTGCAAGTTTGAAATGTCTAAAAAATACCATTGACTTTTTTTTTTTTTTTTTTTTTGTTGACGGGGCAACACCTTCTTCCATATAAGGAATGTTGGCATTTTATTTTATATGGAAGAAAAGGCGCAACACCGTTGTTGACTTTTTTCTTCAATTAGCAATACTTTCATAAAAAAAGATTAAAATTAATTTGAAAAAATTAAATATATAGCTCAAACTGGGTGACCGTAGAATTTTATCGCGTGGTGTACTTTTAAAAATGTGGAATATAATTTAAGAATTTATTTGTGTATACTTAAGTTAAACTGTAAACCTAATGAAACTTGGTTTAACTTAGTGGGACTTTCTGCCAAACTGGCTATGATTTTATGGGCTAGTTGGAGAGATCTCAAATATAAGTTACATTAAATTAAGTTTACACCAAGTGAAGCTGTACAATGAACTGAAAGTTAAACTCACTGTAGTAGACAAAAAATAGTGTATGTTAGGTTGAGGGAGGTAATGTATTGACGCAAATGGTGAAAAGTACAATTAAGCTCAAAAAGTTACAGTTTTTGTCGTACAATTTAAAAATGTCAAATATCAACATATCAAATATCATTTACACGACATTCATATTGGATATCGATCGACGATAATTTTCGGACGTTCGCCACAATGTTTATTGGGTATTTTGTTTATGTAATTGAAAGAACGAAGTTTTCTATAAAATTTTTAATTTATTTATTTTTCTTAAAAAAGTTTTTAGCACATCGATACTTTTTGGAGTTCGCGATACTTACTCAGTACTCATGAAAAGTATCGATATTCTTTACTTGGTACTCGTATCGTGCCACACGCTGGATGGCGCTGATGTCGAGATATCTTGGAAAATCATAATATTTCTTCGATTTGACTCACACTCAGAACACATTTCGCTTAAGTAATAAGAAGCATGAACTTAGAAAAAAAAGCGCTGGATGGAGCGAAATTCATAATTTAATTTTAATAAATTTTAGAACTTTAACAGTTGATGCAATTTTTGTTACGGGTAAATAAAGTTTCCGCAAATTTTTAAACTACTGGTATTTTATAAGCTGGTAACAATATATTGCCCCGTGAAATATGCAATAACAGAATCTCTGCAAAAATTTATAGCTGATATCAGCGATTCCAACATGCGGGGAATTCCCCGATTTGCGGGGAATTTGTCTCGTTGCGGGAAATCGGGGAATCGCTGCATTTTGGGGGGAATTTTGACTATTTAATTTTAAATCATTTTTCTTTTTTTCAAAATAAAAAACTTACCGACCAGTTTGTATTACCCTAACGTACCACCCTAATGCCAGTAAATTGAAGCGTAATACTAGGTTTACATATAGGTATATCTATAGATTATCCTTATTTTCGAGCTTACCTCACTAATCTATATTAGAAAAAGAGATTACCCATACAAAATTCGTCTTTCGTTAATCTGTAATTATAAAATAACCTCAGATGTCCAACCTTTTTAGTTTGGAAAATTTTCGGGTATGCTGTTTTGTAGCATAACGCAGGATCAAAATTATTTCTACCACAAAAAAAATCCTAAAAAATCAATGATAATTTTTAACGACTTGATACTTGCATTTTATTGGAAATTATTTAAAGTTTCTGATTACCAAGTTTGAAATTTTGATGAAATTTTTTTGAAGTTTGATCAATATTTGTGAAATTTGTGCAAGCTTTGAAACTTTTATTTGCATACGCGTCTTCTGTTAAATGTAGATTAAACCATATTTTAAATGAAGTTATTGAAAATAAATAAAAATGCGGTCGCGAAAGTACGAATAATGGAAGTCGCTTTTGGCTGCAAATTGAAACATGCAAATTAGTTCTTTATTTATAAGCTTAAGTACCGGTAAGTAAAGTACTATTTTTATACCCGAGCGCACTTGTGCATAAGGGTATTATAACTTTGTTCACATAACGGTTGTTTGTAACAGGCAAAACGAGATAGATATAGACAAATGTATACATAAATGATCAGAATGAAAAGAGAAATCGATTAAGCGGTGAATGTCTGTCCGTCCGTCCGTCTGTCCGTCCGTCTGTGCTCACGATAACTCGAGTAAAAATTGAGATATCTTAACGAAACTTAGCATGTGCACTTCTTTCGAGCGTCGGACGGACGGTATTGAAAATGGGCAAAATCGGACATTAACCACGCCTACCTCCCATATAACGGTAATTTGCAGAAATACGAAAACTGAGATATTTTAGTAACTACTGAAGATTATTCACTCAAAATTGATATTTACAATAATTTTTAGACGAAAAATAAGAATATTATAAATTTTTGGAAAATGGGCGTAGCCACGCCCACTTATGGATACATGTGTATATCTTGGTAACCGCTGCACCAATTTTTTCCAAACTTGGCACAGTTGTTAGCCTTGCTACAGCATACGAAATGGCCGAAAATTTTAAAAATCGGACAATAAACACGCCTACCTCCCATATAACGGTAATTTGGAGAAATACGAAATCTTCGATAAATCAATAAATATTAAAGCTAATTTACTCAAAATTTATGCTTGCAACAATTCTTTACCAAGAAATACGCGTATGATAAAATTTTGGAAAATGGGCGTGGCACCGCCCACTTATGACCACATATATGTATCTCGGTAACCGTTCTACCAATTTATACCAAACTCGGTATGATTATTGTGCTTGCCACATAGGAGCAAAACGTTGAAAATTATTGGAATCAGATTAAAATTACGACCACTTTTCATATAACGGCAAATTTCAGATATGCTTGAAACTTCAATGTTTCGAAATTTAAGAACGCTAATTTACTCAAAATTGATACACACCGGCTTACCATGTAGCGGTACCTTTCGGAAAGGTGAAAATCATATACTTAGTACCTGCGCCGGGTATTTAATGTTCGGCTCCGCCCGAACTTAGGCTTTCTTACTTGTTCCATAATAGTTTATACCTTGTAAACAATATCATTTTGAATTTTGGTGCTAAATCTCCTGCCATAGCTGTATTATGTTATTTATGTAGATCAAAAGGAAAACATATTAGGGCGGTGGTGTCCAACCGAGTCCGCACCGAGGGTTACTTTGAAATTATTGCTATGCTTTGCGGGCACCGTCCAAATTATCTTCAATCTTAATTGATCCCTATAAAAATATTTATTTATTAATAAAATTTATACAGGTAACTAAAATAAAAAAATACACATAACTAAAGAACATTCGCTGTATTGTGACTACAACAATTTCCTCTTAATTGATAAAGTCTTGTTTCCATTATGATTCGTAAATAAATTTTTTGGAAAAAGATAACACTGATTCCATAAAGAACATTTTGACACCTGAGTGGAAGATCGATCTATCTCGGCAGCCAGTTGGAAAACGCCCTATCTAAAAAAAAAATCTAGAACGCCCTATCGTAGAATTTGATCGAAGAACTCCCTATCTCTGAATTCGGTTTAAAACGCCCTATCTCAGCACACTTTCAATATATGTTCAGAATTGGAATTTACACTCTAGCACTTACAGCCGGGAATGGCGTAGTTCGTTACCGAGTATTCGTCTGTCCATCTTTTTGTTTGGGGCGCCTAAAATACAGGTCGCGAGCTACTAGATGCCCGCATACTACCGGTTGGACAACGCTGATTTAGAGGGTAAGCGTATCCAATTTCTAAAATGAAATTTTTCTGACACACCCTAGTGTGCATACGTATCTACTTATGTATATTCATATTGCTAGTGTGCATTCTTGGTACATACTCGTACATATTTTTGTGTCGCCTGCTTTACTGGAATAGTAGAGTCGACTGATCGGCCAATCTTATCCATTTGCCCTTGAGCAGCAGTTCTTTCAGCGATGCGCCCATTCATCGTACAATCAACCCTCTGCTAGTTGTAGCAGATACATAGCTACATACTTACAATGGTTAAACTTTTTTTTAGTAGCTGCTTCTGCCTTTTCATAGTACATCCAAAACAGAATAAAAAAGTACAGAAGTCAAAGAAACACGGTCTAGGTCGGCATTACGAATTAGCTTTTTCGTATTTTTTGTGGCTTATAATGACCACTGTATGCATTGTTATCGCTTGTCGGTGTAATTTTAGAAGACGAATGTCGACCACTTTCTATTCTTCCGTATCAGAACACAAGACAGAAATACAAACTTACGTAAAAAAGAAATATAAGCTGGAAATCAAAAAACGAAATTTGAAATTTTCCAAATTTTTCACCGGAAATGCTTGAAAAGTAACAGAAATCTGTACTAATATATATTTCGAAAGCCGTTTTTTCTGTTCGCAAAGCTCGAAAACGGCTGAACCGATGTTTTTGAAATTTCGTAGGCCTGCTGCAGTTGTCCCAAATTTCGGTATACATAAAAGGGGGCGTGGCACCTCTTATACAAATTTAATTTTTTATACTGCATATCTCTGGGAGTGTTCATGGTAGAATACTGAGACTTGGTATGCAGATATATGAAATAAATCGCATACTCTTGCAGAAAAATTGGGGTTATTAAAAAAAGGTGCATGACACCTCCTATAAAAACCAAAGTTCGCATATCTGTGGAAATGTTCATGGTAGACTTCTCGAACTTGATGTAGAGATATGTGAAATCAATCGCATACTCTTGGAAAAAAAATTGGAGCTATTGGAAAAGGGGGCGTTGCACCTCCCATAAACACCGAATTTTTCATATTGCATATCTCTTGAAATGTTCACTTTTAAGATATTTCGTCTGAAATCGTCCCCCAATTTGAAATTGCCACCAACTATTCTATAAAGTTTCTAGAACAGTTTCACTATAGAACCAGATCATTGTTGCCGGAGTGAAGTAGAAAAAGTACTTCAAATTTATTTCGTTGTGGGATTAACCGTAATATGAAATGCTCCAAAATTGGAGAATTTCACGAATGTCCCCACGGACACAGTACTTTCGATCTGTTATTTAACGCGGAAAACGACCAACAAACCATAATTTTAGCAGATGATTGTGCCAATAGAAATCGTAAACGTGAACTGTTGGTCAAAAAGTGAAATAAAAAAAAAATTATAATTTGGTCGGGACGAAGTTCGCCGGGTCTGCTGGTACTAGATATAAAGCATCGATCGTATAGAGAAATTTGGTTTGTTTAGTACAGCTACATATATATTTTGTTTTCATGCAAAAATAGGAAGGATACATCTTATGAAAGATTTCTTATTTGGAACTACAGTCGTTTGTCTCTTTTGGCCACGACCAAAAAACTTCGCCAAATACCTATCTTCTTTGCGTAGTTGTGGTGTTATGGGCACCCAAGCTTTCGTTGTACACACTTTAGTGCCGGTTGGAAGGAGTTTTCACCGCAGCGTCTCTTCCATACGTTCAAAATGTCCTAGCGAGCGCAACCTTTGTACTTGTATACGCTTAACTACATTTTATATATACTCCTATGTCCATGTCGTTATAAAGCTCATACTGTTTGCCATTCCATCTTCCGTACTCGTCGCCCACGCTTGTTTTGTTTTATTAAGCGCCAGACCAACCCCTTTTACCTCCTTTTCTAGGCCAACAACAACTGCGGTTATGGCCCTGGTGTTGCGACCGACGATGTCTATGTCAACTGCAGACGCCAGCAGCGTCGTGCTGTTACTGTATAGCATAGTTACGGTGATCATTCGTGCCGATTTTGGCGGACAAGTACCGAAAAAAAATGTCCCTCTGAATATTTTTTAAAGTACGGGACGTATAATTTAGCAAGAGTCTCCCGTTTTAGGACACGATATCGGAACAGAAAGTATCGATATGGTACTCATTTAAAGTATCGCTTTAAAAATATCGGGTACCCATTAATTTCGGAATAAAAAGACTCGATATACCAAATATTGATACCACAATCCAAAAAATTTATCTGAATTGAGATAGAGAGATTGAGAGATAGGCCGTTTTGGTGGTATGGTTAGAAGTGCGCAAAGCTTGAAAATGAAAAACAGCTTCCCATTAAAACAAAATAGCCGTTCAAAGTCTACATAAACTGTAGGTACCCCTTTTGTGCCACAACATTAATAGCTCGAACACATTGAAAATGACGAGCTACGGACCGCAGCTGTCGAGTTATTTTAACACGTACTCTGATGTAGATAATTATTTTGGCGACGACAGGGCTACGCGACGACTGTGGTTGTGGCCAGATTAGATCTATTTCTATTTTTCCAGGGACAGATAAAGTTCTTCCTCTTATTTTTTGTCAAACTCGTACAAATTCATGATGTCGCTGCCGCGTTCATAAAAATCATGTTGTCATCTACAAAGCGTTTAGATAATGAAGATAATAAATTGGGGGCTGTGACCCGTAGCTCGTCGTTTTCAATGTGTTCAGAAGTTAAGGCGCACGCGACAAATCAGAGGGGAATCTCAGTCAAACACTAACACATTGTGTAACAACATGTAGAGATAGAGGTGTTGTCTTAAAACACCGAGGTCGCGGGTTCAAATTCCACCACATGCAATCCCAACTATATTACAAATTTCTGCTTAAAGCCCAATTTATATCGGGAAGAATTGTTAATAACATTAAGCTTAAATTAGTGGTGACATAACCATAAACATATAAAACAGCTGTTCCAATCGACCTTATGGGCAGCACTGTATTCGATTAGTGGTGCCACACCTTAACGCCATAGCCATAACCATAGCCATAGGGACCAATTGAATTTTGGTTTTCCGCCATAACCATATCAGCTGATGTCTGAAGTGCGTGTTGCATAAAGTGCGTTCAAGAAAGATAAATAATACAATAAACTATTACAAACTGAGTGAAATTAATAATTTAAGAAAACATCTACCATCATTGATTGCAGTTTATCAACTTAAGCTTTCATTTTACGAAAAATTACACACAACAGCAATCTTTGTAATTGTCAAGATTTTCTATTCATTTGTCAAAAATTTCACTAGCCTCATGGGCTACCGAAATTTTATTCACCTCAAACTTGTAAAAAATTTACTTGCCGCGGACTTTGTCACCGATTCACAAACGCTCTAAGAAAGCACAAGTTTATTGTAATCTGCAGTTGACGTTTAAGAATTTAGTGTTAATTTAGCGATATTGAAAGAAGTTCTGGGCAAGTATCCTACGATATAACACATTTTCTGCGTCTTATTCCGCGTCTAACAACACCGACATTGTAGCCTACGAAAAATCAGCTGTTTATGGTTATGGTATCTATAATCGATGATAGTTAATGAGGTTACGGTTATGGCAATGGTTATGGCTATTGCGTTATGGTATGTCACCACTAATTTTACCTTTATCCTTGTAATGCGAGTTTATGACATTCGATACGATACTAGGGTTCTCGTACTCGATTCCAGAAAGTATCGTTTTAAAACTATCGAGTAGAAAATATCGGTATCGAATGCCAAAAGTATCGATATGGTATCGTATCGTATCGAAATTCGTGTCCCTACTTTCTTTATCACAAAGAACATACGGGAGCCACAAACATTGCCACCATCCTTATTTTCTATGATCCTTGGTTAGGTTTTATTCCGTCAAACTGGTACTCGCGCTATATTGCAGTCATCACTCTTGTAAATTTTTTAAGGTTTTTATAATTATTTGTTGAGTTTTTTTTTTTTAATGAAACGATTCGAATGTAATGTGGAACGATTTTCCGTCATCCCTTGTCAAATTTGGTTTGGAGACGAATCGGTTTCGGCGTTGTGCCAAACCAAATTTGACGGATAACGGAAAATCGTTCCACATTACATCACACTCCTAGCCTGTCGGAAACACCAACAACGAAAATTCCCTCAAAAAGTTTATGTATATGAAAAATATAAGCTGTAGAGACAGTGGCGACAATATGAATAGGAAAGAGGCATTTTAGTCTTCTTTGGCTATTCTCCTTTCGATGGTTTAATGTTTTTTTTATGGAAGTGTAAGCTCGTTATTAACAAAAACCATGTAAATTCGACAAAGTTTCATCACAATTTTGAGCTTTTTAATTAGATTTCTTAGAACATTCTGAGTTGCCCATTAAATTTTAGTAAAACAGATTGCAAATTTTAATTAGCTAGGACTTACCTTTGATTTTTGTTTTTTTTTTGTGTCTTTTTCCCTATTTTCTTTCTCCCACCCTATATGCATATTGCGTGTATACATTTTTGCGATCATTTTGCAAGTTTTTAAATATTCTAAAACCAAAATTCTATGTTCGTATTCGATGCTTAAGAAAGGTCCGGATTTTTATCCACAGCTCGTATTGCGCTTCCCAACTCCAGATTGAAGAAATTGCTGGAAAGTGAATCGCTTATTTAGTCTCGAACGGCTCGAAGAGGTCCTTCGCAAGTCGAATGGAGCTATATGCTCAACGTTACCCTACATTACCAAAATCGTTTTGCAGGGATTCCAAATTTAGGCATGACGTCATAGAGACAGGTTCTCTTCGTACTGTCAAAAGCGGGATTCAAATCGACGAAAAGGTGGTGTGTGTAGATTTGCATATCTAAGAACTTGTTCTAGGTTTTACGTGCTGTGAACATCTGTTCAATGGTGGATTTGCCATGCCTGATAAATTCTAATCAGTTGGTCCAGAGCTAATTTTTTCTTTAGATTGCCTTAAGTTTAATATGGCCGACGTTTATCCACACATAGAAACTTAGGTCCTTGGCGTTGCCAGTTGGAATTCGATTTTAGGCGTCAAAGTAGACATCAGAAAATCTGTTGGCGCGTTTTGCGAATTTCAGTAGTAATTTCAGCTCTACTTTCGAGATGTGTTTTAATTCCTCGAATTTAGATAGGCTCCCAAGCATTTTAGTCGTATTTTTGACAGTTCGGGACATTGAATAGAGATACTTTGGGGGTTCCCTGGTCTCCAGCTCACGACACTTCCCGGACCTGCTCACGATAGTGATATTAATTTTTGAGCATGAGCAGCCACTAGGATTGGCCCCGTTAGTGATCCTGTAACAGCTCTGTAATCCTTCCTTGATAGCCGTACGAAAAAGCGAGTATAATTAAATTCGTATATGATTTTTGAAGTTTGGCCGGATCCTCGAATTTCGTTCTTCTAACTTTATCAGCTTAAAAAATTACCTATTCGTCCTTGTGAATCCAAAAAAATTTAATTTTTTTAATTTCTAATTTGGTACTCATGTTTTTATTCTACAATGCATTGAATTTTTTAAATGATTTTTGGAATTAATCATACCCTTGAAATTACAAAGTCCTTTAAAATAAATCCTTACGTCAGAGAGAAAAAATAAAAACGCCACTTAAGTGGGTTTCAAACCCATTTATTTATTATTTATTTTATGGTTGGAGAGCTTCTCAAACAATTTAGAAGCAATTTTTCGATTTAAGTTGTTGAAAAGTAATGAATATCTAAATCCCGGGATTGTGATAACGACATCCCGAAAATCCCGGGATCGCAAAAAGCCCAAAAATGTATTTTTCCTTTTTGGTTGTTGTTGTTTCCGACAGGGTGGGTGTGTGATGTATTTTGGAACGAATTTCCGTCATCCTTTTTCACATTTGGTTTGGAGACAAACCGGTTTCAGCGTTGTGCCATCTCCAGTGTAATTTTTCGTTCTCGGAAAACGAACCCAAAAATTAACATCCCTATGTGATACGCTTTGAAATTTCAATATTGTCCCGTATTTGATTTCAAATAGGTTTTTTATTTCTCACATCGCACAGGAGTTTGAAAAGAGAATTTGGCCGAACAGAACTATTTTAATAGATTGGCGTTGATGGATTTGTACACCACTTCGTATCCACTAGTTTATGGGGCACTGATTACAAATCTTCAGTGAGGTTTCAAAAATCCAATATGGCGGAATTTTTTTTTTTAATTTATTGAATTCGCTCGAAACTTGTAACTTAGGGGTCAGGGGTATTTGGTGTCGCTGATCATGAATCTAACCATTAATTTTTCAAATTCAAAATGGCGGATCCAATATGGCGGAATAATTTTTAAAAATTTATTGCATTCGCTCGAAACTTGTTACTCTGGGGTTTTTGGTAGTATTTCGGAGTTTTTATGGTGGCTGATTACTAATCTGAAAGCTGGTTTCAAAAATCCAATATGGCGGATCCAATATGGCGGACAAGTTTAAAAAAATGTATTGAATTCGCTCGAAACTAGTTACTCTGGGGTCTCTGAAAAAAGAAATTAATTATATGAGTATATCTTATTATCTTATTACATTAAACTAGCAATATTTGTGTGTATATACATATATATATATACAGGCATATATCCGTAGGGTTCTCGGAAACAGTTCTAACGAGTTTGATGAAAGTTTGTACACAGATAATGTTTCGGATTTTAAGGTTATCTGAATAGGCACTATCTCTAAGAAGACTCGTATAAGGTTGCCACCTATCCGAAATTAGTTACAAATTAATTAAAACATCATAAAGTGTGTATCAAATGAAGGTATTTAAAAGATCCCTAATTCAAAAATATGTTTAATAGGGTGGCCACTTATTTCGAATCGCATATTTATTTAATTTTTTGTTTAGAAAAAAATGTAAAATATTACTATTCATGGATACCAAGAGAAGGTTCTTATACAAAATGTTATCCTTTAGGATAATAGTGTGAGGTTGCCACTTATTTTCGATTCTACACAATTTATCTAAAATATCGCAATATGGATATCAAATGAAAGGCGTTGTTGAGAACATAATTTCCATCAGGGTTGTATGTAATACAAAATTTTACTTTGCTAATTTCAATAGGGTTTCCATCTGCATTTTTTTCTAAAATATTTTTTTAAAGCTGCCCAAATAAGCTTAATATTCTTTTATTAGTAAAAGATATCAAAAAACAAAAAATTAGTTAAAATGATCTATTGTATTAAGAAACAAGCCATGCCATTTTGTCTCGCTAGTTTAGTGAATCCGACCTGTGTCCATCGGTTAGAAAACACGTTATTTGAATTATTGTTCGCAAAAACCTGCAGTTTTTGTTTACTTTTGAATACGGTTTCATCAAGGGCCTGGTATAAACGCTTGAAAGAAATATGTGTGGAGTCAAATCGCTTTTTTGTTAATTTATCTCTACGAGATAATCCGAATTAACTGCAGTCAATTTCCGATATAATTCCGAAGTTTAATCCGGATAAAGTAGTGTAATTGAAATTTAATTACCGCTTGTGTGATAACCAGGGATGAAACGAATAAGCAAATAAATTTTAAGCGCTTAGATAAGCATTAAAACATTAGTAAATATGCTTGCAAATATGCTAAAAAAATTAAGTAAATTTTAATGTTTTTTTTCAGTTTATTTCAAGAATTGAAAATTTACAATGTACAATCAAGTGTTGATTGCCATTGAGATGATTAAGCTGTTGTAGCGCGCAATCACAACTTTCGAAAATTATTGACCAGGTTTTTACTTGGTTATTAAAAATAGGTGATACATTAACCTTATGTAAATAGAAAGAGGCGGTAGCCCATTGTCTGCTTTGTAGGTAATAAATGGGCTATTGTGCAAAAAAGATACTATATCCCACATAAATTCTTACATATATCTTTGGTCAAAATAATAGAAACGCGATATTTTGAGTAGTTTTATAAAAGTAAACCTTGTGCAAAATTTAAAAAAATGCAACAAAGTTTCAACAAAATTGCAAGCTTTTTAGCTAAAATTTCGGGCGTGTGTATACTAAATTTGGTACAGATTGGTGAAGTAGTTTTTTAAAAGTTTGTTGAAAACCCAATTTCTTGCTAAAGAGCCATTGTATAAATAAATTTTTGAGTTACTACCCAGTAGAAATTTTATGCATACGAGATCGCTGTTGGGCATGAGCTTACTGCTGTGAATACATGCCAGTATAAATGAACCTTCATTTCCATTTAACACCCCAGTAAAAATGGGTTGTATGCATTCATGAAGAATGCTTGCTTTGTGAGTGAATTAATGTGAACAATTCATGCGTAGTCATGAATTTCCACAAATAAATTCAAATTCTAGCGAACTGCAAGCGAACGTACGTTTTTGTTGTTTCAAGTAATAATAATAATAATAATAGATTGGCGCTTACAGATATGTTAGTGTTTGGCCGAGCTTCTCCTCTGATTTGTGGTGTGCGCCTTGATGTTGTCACACAAAGAGGAGGGACCTACAGTTTTACGCCGACTCCGAACGGCGATTGTATTTTTATGAGAAGCTGTTTTTCATCGCAGAAATGCACTCAGAGGTTTGCCATTGTCTGCCGAGGGACGACCGCTGTTAAGAAAACACCTTTTTTCTATATTTTTGCGATGTTTCTTTGACCAGGGTTTGAACCCAGGTGCTGCGGAGTGGAACATTTCTTGATAAATTTGAAGTGGAATTTTTGTAATATTTTCAGTCGTATACAAAAATTTTAGTGAACGGACGTGTTGTGCGATACTATTTTCAGCACTAACGGGCTTTTACAAGATATACATTTGCATATCGTCGTTTAAAGTACAAAACCACGTATCGTGATTCTGCAAAACCGCGTAACTGTCATTGGCTGCCAAAAATGAATGGGATTTGCTCACACAAGCTCTTGGCTCAATCCTTATCCATTCGTCCTGAAATATACTAGGCAGATATGCGATTGCTTTATAAAAAAGATAACCATTTTGAAATATGAGTGTTTTTACGCTCTAGAAAATAATTTCTACAATTTCACATACGCGGTTTTGCATTTTGTTGATACGCGGTTTTGCACTTTAAACGACGATATGTAAATGCTACTTTTTTGTATGTTCACGTATATTAAAATGTATCAGAAAAGTAGCATTTACACATGGGGATACATATCTTGTAAGAATGCTGTAATATTGTTCCATTAATACATTTTTGTATGTTTGAAATATTAATACAGCCATATGCATGCAGCAGTAGTACGAGTGTATGGTTAGAGTACGCATACGCTCTGAGAAACCACGCGTGTTAAATGGAAATGAAGCTTCATTTATACTGGCATTTATGCACAGCAGCAAGCTCATGCCACCAACAGCGATGTCGTATGCATCAAAGTTCTACTGGGACGCGTGGTTTCTCAGAGCGTATGCTTACTCTAACCATACACTTGTACTACTGCTGTCTGCATATGGCTGTATTAATAGGTATCAAATGTATAGTAACTTCGCCAGTAAAATATTGCAGCAAGAGCGTAAAAGCAAAATAGAGCATAAAATTGGGAAGAAGAGTTAACTAGCAGATACNTTGCAGCAAGAGCGTAAAAGCAAAATAGAGCATAAAATTGGGAAGAAGAGAAAACTAGCAGATAAAGGTATTGAACACAAAACTAGTAAAATATTGCAAGTGAATAGTTGTTGCACCGTTTTGATATTCTGCTGTAAACATTTAACTATTTATAAGTCAGTTTTACACTCTTTGTCTTACACACAAGCACTTACACAGTCCAGTAAAATTTTAACTTATTTCTGGAAATTCATGACTACGCAGAATTGTTCACACTAATTCACTCATATAGCAGGCATTCTTCATGAATGCATACAACGATTTCTACTGGGTATTGATTAATTCCTTAGCCACACTACGCAAAAAATGCGAAAATCCAATGCATACAACAATACATAGATATATGTATGTAAATGAAATACCGGATTTCGACTGATGTTGCGTAGCGTTGACGATTTTTATCAGATTTTATTAAATGAGTCATCAATTCGTTCGAAAATAAAAATACTTTTAGATAAATACTACACATTTGGCTACTTTCATAGACTTTTATGCAGTCAGCTACGAACAAAAAATGTTTGAATATAAGCTTTTAGTGGTAAGTAAACAAAGAAAAATTGACCCCGTACCACCTCGCGGAACATTTTTCGTCTAGATATGAAATAAATTGCGCCATAAATACCGATTTTAGAAATATCTCGACTCCTGCGCCACTTATCGGACATAATTTTTGTGTAGTTATTCCTTTTCATGTAATTAATATATGTACGTTTCAAAATGAACCATATCGGCCCATAAATGAGGTATTTTCAAATAACTCGACACCTACGCCACACGAGAGATAACAGCTAGCGAAAAAATTCTAGATCGTTTTACGGCTTTTGAGATGGAGAATTCAGGAAAAGTAGTTTCGTTGGATAAAAAAATACCTTGACCATTCAAATGAACTTCAGAATTAGGGGGGGCTTAAATTTTTCCCTTTTTTGACCTGAAAACAGTATGCAGTGAGCTTTTTAAAAAGTTTTAAACACATATTTTTGCTGGTATTGTGTCAAGGAATCCGTTTCAAAAGCCTTAAAACGCTGTTGATTTTTTCGCTAGCTGTTCTCGTTCTCGAGATATTAGAATTTATCATGAGAAATGAAGCTGAAAGACTCAACGACTACCACTCTCATTTTACTTATTTTCTCTTTATTTCGGGTGTGATTGCGGTCAGATTTTATGTGCGGTTAGCGCTTTATGTTTTGTTGTTGAGATTTGACGTGTTTTTGCCTTCCTTTTACTAGCTCGGGATGTAACTATATAATATTAATGCGCCTAAAAGATGCAGCGATTTCTATTCTCAAGCTACATACCTGATGACAGTACGAATGGCAATTATAATAGGGAGGTTTTAGTTTTTTAAACTATATTTGTTTAGAGTATCGGAATGTGTTTTTTCGCCCTGACTTCTCGTCGGTGTCTTATGCGCAAAATGAATTTATAATTAAAAGCTTTGCTGTTATTGGTTTTATATTAATACGAATATTATTTGATACTCTTTGCGTTATATTGATCTCGTTTGTGAAGTCCAAGAGAAAATTTAGTCCTTTTTTGATACGCTTATATATGTAAATAAAATATTGAAAAAAATCAATATTTTTGAGTTTTTATGGACCTGAAAGTGGATTTATTAGTTTACTTTTATTTGTAAAACAACAGGGTTTTAACAAGACTTCGTCGAATTTACGATCATTAATACTAACGTATCGTCACCTTGGTAAATGATTGTCGTATGTTAATTTCCGCAGGTTTTGGGAAATGGCGATTGAAGTTTGGAATGTAATTTCTCAAAAACGCGAAGATAGATTTTCTCTTAAGTCTCTGGAAATGTTACTATTTAGTTCACTACTATGCACAACTAAAGGAGATGTCTAAAAACTGATAACACCATTCGAAAGACTTTATTTCAAAATATGTAACCGCATCTAGAACTAAAAATCGTCAAAATTGCGCTTACGACAATTTTTTACCCAGGCGGCGGTATGTAAAATATAGTTAGTACTGTAGGGTTACGATAAGTTCATCACGTGTATCAAGTACAAAAATAAGTTTTTGTTTTAATAAGAAATGGAGGGTTCAGGACGTATGTATAAGAAACCTATTTTCGAATCTACCTACAACCTACACTAAATTTTGTTTCGGGTGTATTTCGTACATTTTTTTCTGTCGCACTCTAAAATGATCAAAAATCAACGATAGTTTTTAGAAACTTCAAACTTAATTTTTCTAAAATTTAATCGGCTACAAATTTGCATACCAAATTTTTTTCTAGAAACAAATTAAAAAGTATGCAATTTTGATTAAAATTTATTGAATTTATAAATTTTTTGCACAAAGATTGAAATTTAGATTTGTATGGGCTTTGTTGGATACTATACTTTTATAAAACATTTGTAAACTTTAAGCGAACAGAAAAATAGTCTAAACTTGTCAAAAGGTCGCGTATTTATTTTTTTAGGTGTACATACAAATATACATACCTACATACATATATACATGTAAAGCAGGGTAAACTGGTGTCTAGGCCCAATGGATGCTGCGCAGGTGCCAGCACACAGGTGCACAGCTAGCAACTAACATGTTTAGAGTTTGGAGGAAATCGCTTAGAAAAGCAACTGCGCTTCGCTGAATAAAAATATGCCGACAAACTTGGATACGTACTTATGTACATATGAGCATGCATGCAAGCATTCTTCAATCAGTGTCCTACTGTTGTCGTGTGAATGCGAAGTGAGCGTTTTGCTTGTGGCTTTCTTTCATGTCTCATGAATATATCCGTTTTTGCGCCTCTTTCCGCTTCATTTGTTTTTTATTTATTTATTTTTTCCTTTGTTAAATTGTGTTCATCGCCTCGGAACAGGCCTAAAATCATGTATGTATGCAGTTGGCTATTTGACTGGCTTTTTGTTCGGCACAAGTGACATGAATAGCGAAATCAAGTCAGCCGACAAGCAGCAACTTGCCGGGAAAACGAACAAGCGCTTCAAGTCGAAAAGCAACTTTTATCTGTTTCCTTTTCTGATTTTATTGTTATTACCGTACTGTTGTTTGATGCATATATATACATATATGTATGTGCCATTGCACGCTGTATGCCTACGGTGACCATCCGTTCTGTTTTTTGCAGGACCGTACTGTTTTTCAAAGGTCGGTCCTGCTTAGTTTTTCAAACCTGAAAAACCTGAAAATGTACTGATTTTTTCCAAGTGTCCTACATTTGGCCCGCATTTTATTTGTTATTTTAAAATTATCGGACCATGGATGAATTAAAAAAAAGTGTTTTTTGGTACTTTTCGTAGCTTTTCTTCAATATCTCATGAAAAAATATCCCAATCAACGTAAGCGACTTACAGCTCGAAGGGTATTGATGTGCCTCTTACCAAAATATATAACTTGTGGCGACTTCAATGAAAATTATTTGTGCTACAGGCGACCATTTGCATTTTGTCGTCAAAGTCGAAAAAAGTGAGATTTTCAATCAAGTACGCAGTTTCATGTGATTATTATTATTATTTTAAAAATTCGATAAAAATATATCATTACTGTAAATTTTGAGCCAAAGTTAATGAAAATCGGATTAGAAATGTAGATGCTATGGAGCGCAATCTGCACAAATTATATATTTTGGTAAAGTGCACTTTGTAACTCGTCGTTTACGTCGATTTTTGACAAATAGCTGCGAAAAGTACCAAAAAACAAAAAAAAGGTATCGTTTTCGTTTTGAATGTCTCAAAATTTGCCTATAAAATAATCTTTTAAAGATTTTCACTTTTCGTGTAAGCTATTGTAATTATCAGGGAACGGATTTTTAGGACCTAAGAACCTATAAAAAAGGCAAAACAAAAAAACGAAATAGGCTGGAAAAGGCAAAATAAAATAGCGAAAAAGGCACTAGGTACTGCAAAAAAGGCAAAACAAATAGCGAAAAAGGCAGGAAAAGGCACTAGGTATTGTAAAAAAGCAAAATATGGCACTAAAAAAGACAGAAAATACGAGCAACTATCAAAAAATACATTTATTTTAGAAATGTTTATATTACAAGTAAAATTAGAAAAACTATGAACTAGTTTCATTATATGAAAAATGTGTACTTTGAATCTTTGACTATTGTATCGTTTCGAGTTTCTAACTCATAAAACTTTAATCTGTATAGTTGTAGTAACATTGAACCACCAGATGCATTTTGAAGTTTTCTGGCAGCATTTTCATTCGATTTTCGCAAGGAAAAGCCTTGAATGTATTAAATATGCGCTCGACGTAGGTTGATATAAGTGGAGCCCAATTTAAATATGGAACGTTTTCCTCGCTATTTACAATTTTATCCACACCCGTTAGCTGAGAAAACGGCTTTGAATTTTTCCAACACCAATTTGGCAAGAGGTCCCTGCGCTTCTATAAGCATGGGCATGTGTATGTTTTTTAATCTTATAAAAAAAAATGTAAACGCTATAATCACTTTTTTAAAGGTAGAAAAGGCAAAAAAAGGCAAATATCTTAAAAAAGGCAACATCAAATGTGTATATATGGAATCAGGGAAAGCTAAATCATTCTTTATCAAATATACTCTATCTCTTTAGCAGAACAAAAGGCAATTTCCATAAAATCCGTTCCCTGGTAATTATAATATGTTTTACTATACTTTTATAAATATTCATGTAAAAAAAGATTAATATCGATGAAGAAAACGGGATTCATTTTTAAAGTTTAAAATGTATTAAGAATTTAGAATCATAAATACTCTTTTGATATTTTTATAAAACGTAAATATATGTAGGCATATTTTTGAAAAATTGTCCTTCATTTTGAATCCATATTTATGGTCACCGTATGTATGCCTCTAGTATGTAGCAGTGTTGCCAGAAAAAAATTATCAAATTCCTCAAAAACAAATGAAAAATCCTCAAAATCCGAACAAATTACTCAAAATTTTCTTATTACAGATATGAGTATTGTGTACTGCATACTATTTACAGGTACTTCTTAGTATAAAACTTAATTACATTCTCCAATTCAATTGGTACATTTGTACTTGCGGTTCAAAGAAAAGTATCACCATTATTTTTTATGCCTTGGTTTGTATATAATACTGCTGCAATTATATCAGTGCTCAATCTGGTCCTCAAGTCAGTCCTACACATTTTTAAACTACTAAATATACGCTCTACTGAAGCATTAGAAAAGGGCTATATTAGTAATGCAGATATAATTTTTTTTAATTGGAAAACTTATATGAACCTCAAGAGTCTTTTACTTCAAAAACTTTTTTAATATAATTTTCTGGATCTAATGAAGGATCAATATGATCGAACATTGCGTGTTTTCTCCATTCGTTACCGAGATTTTGCAAGTTCAAAATAAGTTGATGTGCTTAAGAGCGAAAAACACCAAACAAGACGCTTGACAAACCAAGCAAAATATCCCTTTCCTTAAAACTTTATGTGGTGTATGGGCGTGTTTGAAGGTTTGACAAGCCGTTTGAGGGAAATGTGAACAAAAATCAAAATTTTTTGATCTTCTGGCCGCCATGTTGACATTTGATCAAACCGCTTACGTTGTGTATGATAAAATCGCAATGGAATTTTTTCCGAATGAGGACGCAATAGAGAAAAATCGAAAAACCCCAAATCTTTTACATTGTGAACCGGAAGAAAACTAAAATTCTTTGCTTGAACGAGTCATGGTTACATGGTGTATGGCGAAATGGGAAAAGTAGGTTTGAAGAATGTTTGACAAGCCGCTTGTGTGGTGTATTTCGCTCTTTATAAAACTTCGGAAAGCTTTTTGTTCAAAGATTTAACAACTCTCTTGTGTAAAACATGGTTGCATTTGTTATCTGCAAATATATCGACAGAAAATTCATCAAAAATTCCTCAAAATAAAAAATCCTCAAAAAATACTCAGGCGCACCCGAAATTCCTCAAGTTTTGAGGAATTAATCACAAAGTGGCAACACTGGTATGTAGTATGGCCGCTTGTGGCATTTGGCTGATTGTTTAGTTGGTTGTTGTTGTTGTTGGTCTTCTTGTTTGACGGCAGGCTGCAGGCTACAGGCTGTTTGGCTATCTTCAAGCAGATCGTTTACGTCATTGTTGGCTGTAGCTTTCAGCAGCATGCGACGACAAGTTGCGCAGACTATGCTGGTGTCTCCAGTGTCACTGCAACGCGAATGCCATGGTCTAATCGGTGAGAAAAAGGCTACCCCGGGGATGTGCCGTAAATTGTTTGAATTGCAACTATCATACACCCAGAAAAAAGTAAGATAAATATATTTCTCTCAACACATGAATTGGTAACTATAACCAAATAATGTAACTGTAGCCAAATCAAGTGTTGATAGACACACATTTAGTCTAGGTAACTGAACTCTTCTCAGTGTAGGGAATAGACCTTGTGGGGAAGAAAGTAAGGATTATTAGTATTTAGTACAACACTGAATTCTAGTATTTGTTGTATTTTTATTTTATTTAGAAAATTTAAAAATTCTGGGTTGACATAGTACAAACGGCGATTACGCAAATTTGTGTTATTTCCCAATTGAATGTGAAATAAACTATATTGTACGTTACTATTTCGTTTCGTTTATTACTTCAACGTACCCTATGGTATTGTCACATAGGGTACGTTTTATAGGTATGCAAACGTTTCAATTACGTGAAAAATATTTTTTTCTGTAATTTTTCATATCCAATTCAATTAAAAAACATTTTTATTTTTTTTACTCATTGCAGCCATTCGTTTTGTATTTAGTTATTGCATATATGTACATACATACATATATTTTTCTCTGCACGATTCATTTCGTTTGTTGTTTCGTCTGTAACTACTAAACTACTGTAGTGTACTATCGCCAAAGTGAACTCAGCCGTTTTGTTTTCGTATTGTACCGAACTGTTAAAGTAATAAACGAAACGAAATAGTAACGTACAATATAGTTTATTTTCGTACACTGCTCCCTGGCAAACTTTCATTTAAAAGTTATTTATACAATTGAAGAGACATTTTTTTAGAAAAAAACTGGAGATCCACTAAAGTTTTTCGATATAACTTTGGTAAATGTTACTCGATCGGTACGTAATAATTACCAAATTGAAGGCGATACTTACTATTACTGATTTATGATAATAATGTTATGAAAATCGTTCAGATTATAAACAAATTATTTCATTTTCCTATATTTGCAATTTTTATATTGTATGCATAAACATAAGTAAACTAAATAGTGTTTCTAGAAGTTGTGCCTGTTCAGTGTTTCCAAACTCATTTGCATAAACAACATTTTTCCACGATGATGGAAAATAATGACTTTTCTATTAGAGCTACCGGAATTGTTCCTAAAATTGCAAACATTTGCAAACTATAGCTAATATTAAAAAAAAAGATTAGAATATTTGGAACCTGCGATCTAAATGCACGCCAGCAATATTAATGCTTACATCTTTTGACTATAGGCCAGTGCAATTATCAACAGAACAATTCAAATTTTATTGAAAACAGATAACTTTATATTAGATTAACGATAAGCTTAAAAGCTGTGAGAAATAATATTTGACTTTATATTTTGCGTTAACGGATTCATTATCTTATAATATCCACCAAACCTTTTTGCTGAACCTAGAATTTTTAACAAGAATTGGTCTTACCCGACTAGTGCGCTGTGGGTCACTTAGCGGTCGATGCGCGGGCTCTTACAATTAAAATAAAAGACTAATATTTTGCATGCTGTCGTTGACTTCATGATACAAAATATTTTCACTATTGCCAAGGGATTTGAGAAAAATTAGAATTTCGATCCGCCCTAATGCACATATAAGTCCATATGTATGTATGTATGCTTGCATGTACACTTGTGATCAGCTAATTAATCCAGCAACATTTTGATACATTTTGGCTATTTTGCTTTCGTTTATTTAATGTTTATTATTTTTCCATAAAAGTCTAGCTCATTACACTGTACGGCAAAATCAACTTTTTTTCTGGGTATTGGACCAAACCAATTTTTTTTCATAGGTAAAACAGTGATTTCTCCGTTTTTCGAAGTTGGCCTCCGAAATGGAGATATGGGCCTTCGAAGTTCGAAATAGGACCTTTGGTAAAAAATTATATTTTATTATTGCATGTAAATAAATAAAAATNGAAATAGGACCTTTGGTAAAAAATTATATTTAATTATTGCATGTAAATAAATAAAAATCTAAAAATATAGGCGTAGTCCTTCTTTTGCTCTTATTTAAATGGTATATAACATTTTTTGTGCAAACAGGTGCTATAAGGGGTCAAAGTTCAGGTCTTCGAAAAATTAAATTCCTTATACATATGTATTTATATCGTTGTAAAGGTGATTAAACCCCCTTTCTGCCGATATGCGTATCGTTATACTTCGTACATAAAAATTTTAGAAAAAACACATTTAAATGAAAAAATACCTTTTTTTTATAAAAAAAAAGTATTTTAAACAAAAAATTACAGTTTTTTAAAAAATTGTTATCGTTGTAAAGATCATTAAATCCCCTTTCTTCTGATATGCATATTTGTATACTTCGTATATAAAAATTTGAGAAAAAAACACATTTAAAGAAAAAGTACATTTTTTTATTTAAAAGAATTTAAACAAAAAAATTGCTAACCGATTTTTAAAAGGTTCATATCGTTATAAAGGCGATTAAACCCCCTTTCTTTTGATATGCATATTTGTATACTTCGTACATAAGAATTAAAAAAAAACACATTTAAGGGAAAAAATACCTTTTTTTTTATAAAAAACAATATTTTAGACAAAAAAGTACTAACCGATTTTTAAAAAATTGGTACCGGTGTAAAGGCGATTAAATCGCTTTCTTCTGAAATTGATATTTGTATACTTCGTACATAAAAATTTGAGAAAAACCACATTTAAAGGAAAAAATAACTTTTTAAAAAAAATTTTATTTTAAACAAGAAAATTTTCAACAGATTTTTAAACAATTGATACCGTTGAAAAGGCGTGTAAACCCTCTTTTTTCTGATATGCATATTTGTATACTACGTAAATAAAAATTTGAGAAAAGCACTTAAAAGGGAAAAAATACAAATTTACTTATAAAAAGTATTTTAAACAAAACAACTTGTAATTAGTAATACAATTGAATACTTTATTTAAATACATAACCCGTTATGTAAAAAATCAAAAACCATGGTGTTTTTATATTTTTATATGCCTAGGACTTCTGTTATATGTACTTTTGCTTTATTTTTAACAGGGCTGTAGGTGAACAAAAACGAATTAATGCTTAAAACACTAATAATTATTTGTTTTATTTAAATACGGTATTCAATTGTATTACTATTTAGTAATTTTTTTTATAAGAAAAACTTGGAATTTTTTCCTTTTAAGTGTTTTTTCTCTCATTTTTATATACGATAAATACAAATATGCATATTAGACGAAAGGGGGTTTAATCGCCTAAACAACTATGTAAATTTTTTAAAAATCGGTGAGCAATTTTTTTGTTTAAATTTATTTTTGATAAAAAAAAGTTTATTCACAAAGTATACAAATATGTATATAAAAAGAAAATGGGTTTAATCGCCTTTACAACGATACCAATTTTTTAAAAATCGGTTGGTAATTTTTTGTTTAAAATATTTTTTATACAAAAAAAAGTTACTTTTTCATCTAAATGTTTCTTTTCCAAGTTTTTATACACGAAGTATACAAATATGTATATTAGACGCCTTAACAACGATGCATTTTTTTTTTTAAATCGGTGAGTAATTTTTAACCCGAGCGCACTTGTGCATAAGGGTATATTAATTTTGTTCACATAACGGTTGTTTGTAACAGCCAAAACGAGTCGAGATAGATATAGACAAATGTATACATAAATGCTCAGAATGAATAGAGAAATCGATTAAGCCATGTCTGTCTGTCCGTCCGTCTGTCCGTCTGTCCGTCCGTCCGTGTACACGATAACTCGACCAAAAATTGAGATATCTCAACGAAATTTGGTATGTAGGTTTCCGTTAATCCAAGGGAGGTTGGTATTGAAAATGGGCGAAATCGGACTGTAACCACGCCCACTTCCCATATAACGGTAATTTCCAGAAATACGAAAACTTCGATATTTTAGTAACTAATGAAGATAATTCACTCAAAATTGATATTTACAATTATTTTCAGACGAAAAATAAGAATATTATAAATTTTTGGAAAATGGGCGTAGCTACGCCCACTTATGGATACATGTGTATATCTTGGTAACCGGAGCACCAATTTCTTCCAAACTTGGCACAGTTGGCCTTGATACAGCAAACTAAATAGCCGAAAATCTTAAAAATCGGGCCATAACAACGCCCACATCCCATATAACGGTAATTATCGGAAATACGAAAACTGCGATATTTTAGTAACTACTGAAGATAATTCACTCAAAATTGATATTTACAACAATTTTTAGACGAAAAATAAGAATATTATAAATTTTTGGAAAATGGGCGTAGCCACGCCCACTTATGGTTACATGTGTATATCTTGGTAACCGCTGCACCAATTTCTTCCAAACTTGGCACAGTTGTTGGCCTTGATACAGCATACTAAATGGCCGAAAATTTAAAAAATCGGACAATAACCACGCCCACATCCCATATAACGGTAATTTAGAGAAATACAAAATCTTCGATAAATCAGTAAATATTAAAGCTAATTTATTCAAAATTGATGCTTGCAACAATTCTTCGCCAAGAAATACGTTTATGGTAAAATTTTGGAAAATGGGCGTGGCACCGCCCACTTATGATCACATATATGTATATCGGTAACCGTTCTACCAATTTGTACCAAACTCGGTATTTTTATTGTGCTTGCCACATAAAAGTAAAACGTTGAAAGTTATTGAAATCGGACTAAAATTACGGCTGCTTTTCATATAACGGTAAATTTCAGAAATGCTTGAAACTTCAATATTTCGAAATTTAAGGACGCTAATTTACGCTTACCATCTAGCGGTAGCTTTCGGAAAGGTGAAAAAACATATATTTAATACTTGCGCAGGGTATTTAATGTTCGGCTCCACCCGAACTAAGACTTTCTTACTTGTTTTGTTTATAATTGTTTTTATAAAAAAAAAAGTTATTTTTTCCTCTTAATCTCAATTCTCAATCTTTTTTTCACGAAGTATCAAATATGCATATAAAAAGGACGGGGCTTTAATCGCCTTTACAACGACACCAATTTTTTTAAAATAGGTTAGTAATTTTTTTGTTTAAAATATTTTTTTATACAAAAACCAAGTTACTTTTTCATTTAAATGTTTTTTTTTCCTCTCCAATTTATATATACGAAGTATACAAATATGCATATCCCAAGAAAGGGGGTTGAATCACCTTTACAACGATATAAATTATTTGAAAATCAGTTCAAAAGTTTCTGAAATATTAAATTTTTAATTTTTCGAAGATCTGACCTTTGACCCGTTATAGCACCTGTAATATAAGTTTTCACAAAAAAAATTACATACCATTTTTGCTTTTTACATGTAATAATTAAAAATAATTTTTTACCTAAGGTCCAATTTCGAACTTCGAGGGCCCATATCTCGATTTCGGAGGCTAACTTTGAAAAACGGGGAAATTACTTTTTTTTACTTATGACCCAGTCTCTTAAAAAAAGTTGGTTTGATTCAATATCCAGCCGAGTGCTGTACAGTGTTATATAACAAACACCATATAAATCCAGATTTCAATATTTGTGCAAAAATTATGAAAAATCTGCAGTTTCAGCTAAATTTTCAACTTTTTATTCATTATTATATTTAATTCGACAATTTATTTTGTATGAAAAAAAAAACGTCATGAAGTCAGAAAAAAAGTTATTAAAAATCAACGCGATTTTTTAGCAACTTAAGACTTGCACATTATTTAATGGGCTATTAAACTGCATACTCAAAAAAAATTCTAAAAAATCTGAATAAAAAGTTGAAAGTCTAGCTGAAACTTGCAGATTTTTTATAATTTTTCCACAAAGTTTGAAATCTGGATTTACATATGTGGCGTTTGTTATATAATGAGCTAGACCTTTATGGAAAAATAATAAACATTAAATAAACGAAAGAAAAATAACCAAAATTGATCAAAATGTTAATTAGCTGATCAAAAGTGTACATATCGTCGTTTAAAGTACAAAGTTAAAGTTAAAGTACCGCGTATCGTCAATTTACAAAACCGCGTAACTGACATTTGCTGCGAAAAATGGATTTGCTCACACAAGCTCTTGGCTCATTCCTTAACCATTCGGCCTGAAATATATTAGCGATTGCTTTATAAAAAAGAGCACTATTTTGAAATATGAGTGTTTTTACTCACTAGAAAATAATTTATGCAAACTCACATTCGCGGTTTTGCATTATCTTGATACGCGGTTTTGTACTTTAAACGGTTATATATGGGCGAATCCTGGCGTTTGAACGTTACGTTCAGGCCATTTATTTCAATTAATGAACACATATTGAACAATCAAAGGCTCGATTTAAAAGCTTTTAAGTGGTTCTTTATACATACAAAAAAATACGTTTCCTAAATTATTCTCATAGAAAACTTTTATTTTAATACTAAGTTCGGACGTTACGCGAGAGGGAAGTGGTTTTGAGGTTCATGACAATTTTCGGTTGGATTCGCGAATTTATAAATTTTGGAACAATGGTTGAAAAGAAAAGGATGTAGCAAAAAGTGTTGTTTAGTTTTGAAATACGAGCTATAAATGTTGCAGTCCACAATCTTAATTGTGTGGACGCTCCGTGACGCACGTTATCAATAATTCCCCCCAGTAGAAATTATAATTAAAAAGTTAAGAAAGGTATACGGTTTTATTTATTAATAAAATAAGATGAACAGAACGCAAATGTTATTTTCAAATATTAATTTTTATTTGTTTTGACCATCGTACAGTTTCCTAAGTAAAACACTATCAGCTGATCGCCAAAAAATGCCTACAGCTGAGATCACCTGAGTTGACCCTTTTTCGAACAAAACTTAGTATGTAGTGCTAACTTGGCACCATGCGCCATTGACGATAGAATTGAGATATTGAAAAGGTTACAACGGAATTAATTGTAGCTTTTTTGTTGTGGAAAGAAAGCTACAAATTTTTTTATTTTCACAACAATTTTTAGAGTTAAAAGCTACAATTAATGGCATAGTAACATATTGGATATCTGCATTCTACCGACTAGGTGTGAGGTGTCAAGTTAGCGCTACATACCATTTTTTCTTAAAAAATTAAAGCTACAAATTTTTTCTTTCCACAAGAAATTTACAACAAAAAAGCTACAATTAACTCCGTTGTAACCTTTTCAATATCTTAATTCTTTCGTCAATGATGCATGGTGTCAAGTTAGCACTGCATACTAAATTTTGTTCGAAAAAGGGTCAACTCAATTTTTTCCAGAAAAACGAAAGCTACAAATTTTTTCTTTCCACAACAAATTTTAAAGCTAAAAGCTACAATTAATGCCGTTATAACATTTTCAATATCTCAATTCTATCGACTAGGTGTATGGTGTCAAGTTAGCACTACATACCATTTTTTCTTAAAAAACGAGAGCTACAAATTTTTTCTTTCCACAACAAATTTTAAAGTTAAAAGCTACAATTAATGCCGTAATAACATTTTCAATATCTCAATTCTATCGACTAGGTGTGTTGTATGGTGTCAGGTTAGCACTACATACCATTTTTTCTTAAAAAACGAGAGCTACAAATTTTTTCTTTCCATAACAAATTTACAACAAAAAAGCTACAATTAATGCCATTATAACATTTACATATCTCAATTCTATCGACTAGGTGTCAAGTTAGCACTACATACAATTTTTCTTAAAAAATTAAACCTACACATTTTTTCTTTCCACAAAAAAATTTACAAGAAAAACACTACAATTAATGCCGTAGTTAACTTTTGCAATTTCGAAAAGTGTAGTGCTAACTTGACAAACGCCTGCAATCTACCACATATTCGCGTTTTTGATTATTTTTATTTGTGCTCGACATAATTTTCTTAATTTTAAGAGCAAAAATTGTCCAATACTAAACACTATATGGTAACAAGAATGATATAATTCAAGATTCCACATTCCCGGCGACGATGAAATTTCTCAAGTAAAAGTAAACAAAGCCGAATGGGAGGATAAAATAAACTGTAAACTAGTAAATTTTCTCGGTAGCTGTTCCTGCAACGTGCCACATTTGTTCGCTATTTCGTGATGTGATAATAAAAATAAAAGCTGGCAGCACTCTGCAAGGTTGCAGAAATCTCTTAAAATATGTTCGAAAAATATCTTGATATGGAACTAACTGCTTTACACTGTCAAGTTAAAAATTGCCAAAACTCAACGCAATTTTTAGCAACTTCAATTTTGCACTTTATTATGCTAAAATTAAATTTCATTTAGAGTCTAATTAAAAAGTTTGCAATTTAGGTGAATCCTTGCAGATTTTTTTTAATTTTTTTGAAATCTACCACATTTTTTGAAATCTACCACATTTTTTCCAGATTCTACCCCACAGAATTTATTTAAAGTCCGATCACTGCTGTCCGCCTCTGCTTCCACTCAATAGTTTCATCCAGTTTATTTAGGAAACGTATGGGAATTAAACTAGATGTTATTTTGAGCTCGCAATCTTCACATTCATTTGACATACACCCCTCGTTTTTGATATCGCAACAGACATTTTAAAAAAATCATCAAACTTAGTAGGAAATGATGGAATTTTCTTGTTCATTGCTTCTGAAAAAAAAGAAAAAGCTTGCGTGATATCTACAGACATACATGTTTTTGCTCATAAGTATGGTTTTTGGTCTATTGTCGTAAAATTTTGTTCGCGATATACATACATACTTGTTTCGGCGAACTTAGTTTTGAACAATTGCTATGCTTCACTTACAGTCATAACCATGTAACGCTTAGCTACAGGTAGTGAGTCACTGCCCTTTAAGAGTGTGTTTTTTCGACAAGCCGTTTGTATTGAAATGTTATCTCGAGCAAAAATGTCATGTATAAGTTTCACGTCTTCGTCTTCGTTCTTTTCTTCTGGAGCACAATCACTAACTCTCTTTTTTACATATTCTTAATAAAGGACTCTATTAGTTTGCTTCCTATTAATGTCTTGTGGTAAAGCTCGTTTTACTTTTTGACGTGCTTTTCCCAAAGTTTGTTTACAGCTGTACGTATGGCTTGACTACTGCAATACCTTCTTCTTTTTTTCTTTCTCGAAATTTCCTTTAGCGCTTGCATTTTTCTGCTTTTAGTTTTTTAGCGAGCGATGAGTCACCACTTACTCGAACTTTCATATTTCTCCTATAATTTCGCTTCCTAATGGCTTCCTTTGCGCCATGTGTCTTAGATTTTAAGTCATCTTCTTTTATAGCTAATCTCCCCGCCTTTACCCTTTCTGCTGCCGTCTTAGTCATCTATGCCAATTAAAAAAATGCTTCACTGTTTCAATAAAATAAGTAATGTCAGAACATATCGTTCGGACGTTACGAAAATTAAGAGATCAAAATTGTTGTACTGATTAGTTTTCCTGAGTACTTCGATTTTTTTCCTTGCAGCTCTAATGAAACTTACTTTAACTTTAGAAATGACCACGATGTGTTCTTTGATCCCACCACATTCGTTTTGCACAAAATAAATGATATTTTTCGTAACGGACGTTATGTACTGAGCGCTTAAACTAAATTCATGATTTACAGTTATACGGTTGTGCTCTTAGTATTGTCATAACACCAAATCGCAGAGTGAAGAGAGCTCGCAGCAATAGAGAAAAATTAGAGCCAGAACTTTAGCAAGAATGATAGAATACAAGATTGCGCCGATCAGAGAGGATTTTTGAGAATAACTTTTGTGTGACGTCACACTGGTGCAATTGCGAGAGAGAAATGCCAAAACGTGAGCAAGAATGGAAGAATAAGAAAAAATGTTGCAAGGAAAACGTAAACAGGTTACACAAGTGTGACGTCATGCAGACAACGATTATGTCAAATTCGTTAAGAGAGGAATAGCGGTCCGAGATCGGCGCAACCTTTGTATTCTCTCAATCGTGGAACTTTAGTATATGGACATAACGGAGTTTATGAAAACAAACAAAAAGCACATGGCGAGTGCATAACAGAAGCCAGGCATAAAAGATATGCATTTGTGAACTGTGTAAATAAACAAAAAAAAAAAAGAAAATCAACTCAATTCGAATAAAAGAGGTACGAAGGAAGCTATTTGCTTCTCTAACTTTACGATAGCAGCAAATTTTTCTTTTCACTTCTGGTGGACCATTTTCTGGATTTACCCATATACTATGTGTGCAAACAAGGTTGTCCCAAAACGTTTTACTTTTTGCGTATGCTTGCTTGATTTTTTGCTGCCTTCAGTTCGAAACTTCCGTTGCTGTGGTTGTTGCAAAGCGTAACCGATATTGCACCATGCTTTGAGCCTGCAGAGCTAACAGTAGCAACAACAAAAAATGGTCATATGGACCCCCTGCATTTTGACATTTTATAGTTCATTACCAACCAGAATTTTTGCTGTGTATCTTTATACATACACATGTATGTATGTGTATGTACTACATACCTTTAATAAAAATGAAGTATTGTCACGACACCCTTTATATACGCATGTTTGTATGTATGTATGTGTATAAT
Organism: Rhagoletis zephyria; assembly: GCF_001687245.7. NCBI lineage: Eukaryota > Metazoa > Arthropoda > Insecta > Diptera > Tephritidae > Rhagoletis > Rhagoletis zephyria. Next base: position 65,944 of record NW_016159693.1, read on the forward strand.
GTGTATCAAAATGATCACTAAGCCTCTTATTATGAGTTGAATTCGATTTCCGATCTTCATGAACTGGTGGAACTAAACTTGTCCCATGTATCACATGTGATTCATTGGATAGGGAACCTGTTAGTAAATATAAAATAAATAAATTTAATGTAAACAAGTAAGAAAGTCTAAGTTCGGGCGGAGCCGAACATTAAATACCCGGCGCAAGTATTAAAGATATGTTTTTCACCTTTCCGAAAGCTACACCCCGGAGTAAATTAGGGTCCTTAAATTTCGAAATATTGAAGTTTCAAGCATTTCTGAAATGTATCGCTATATGAAAAATGACCGTAATTCTAGTCCGATTTCAACAATTTTCAACGTTTTGCTTTTATGTGGCAAGCACAATAACCATATCGAGTTTGGTATAAATCGGTAGAACGGTTACCGAGATACATATATGTGATCATAAGTGGGCGGTGCCACGCCTATTTTCCAAAATTTTATCATAAACGTATTTCTTGGTAAAGAATTGTTGCAAGCATAAATTTTGAATAAATTAGCTTTAATATTTACTGATTTATCGAAGATTTCGTATTTCGCTAAATTACCGGTGTATGGGATATGGGCGTGGTTATTGTCCGATTTTAAAAATTTTCGGACATTTGGTATGCTGTACCAAGGCCAACAACTATGCCAAGTTTGGAAGAAATTGGTGCAACGGTTACGAAGCACATGTAACCGTAAGTGGGCGCAGCTACGCCCATTTTCCAAAAATTTATAATATTCTTATTTTTCGTCTAAAAATCACTGTAAATATCAATTTTGAGTGAATAATCTTCAGTATTGAAGCGGTGAAATTACCTTTATATGGGAGGTAGGCGTGGTCATTGTCGGCCGCTGTGGTGTAGTGGTAAGCAGTGCGCGCTTCCACTCCGCAACGCCTGGGTTCAAGCCCTGGTCAAAGCAACATCGCAAAAAATATAGAAAAAAGGTTTTTTCTTAACAGCGGTCGTCCCTCGGCAGGCAATGGCAAACCTCCGAGTGTATTTCTGCCATGAAAAACAGCTTCTCATAAAAAAAATAAAAATCGGAGTCGGCGTAAAACTGTAGGTCCCTCCGCTTTGTGTGACAACTTCAAGGCGCACGCCACAAATCGGAGGAGAGGCTCGGCCAAACACTAACATATGTGTAAGCGCCAATCTATTATTATTATTATTAGGCGTGGTCATTGTCCCATTTTCAATACCATCCGTCCTACGCCAGAAAGAAGTGCACGTACCAAGTTTCGTTAAGATATCTCAATTTTTACTCGAGTTATCGTGTGCACAGACGGACGGACGGACGGACAGACAGTCACCGCTGAATCGATTTCTCTTTTCTCTATCTGTCTATATCTATCTCGATTCGTTTTGCCTGTTACAAACAACCGTTATGTGAACAAAGTGTGCACAAGTGCGCTCGGGTATAATAAAATAATTTAAAGTCGATCCAAAAATGTCTCAACCAACTAATTAAGACCGGTGCGTTCCATGACATCTCTATTTTGATTTAGTGTTAAGTATTTATTGAATCGATGAGAATTTCAGTACCTGCATGCCTTTATTCTGAGTCGTCTGCCTTTTGCATTCGGTTCAAGAAAATCTCGACTTCCAGTGTTTAACCGAACACCGGTAGGAAACGAGCTAACTGTGAGAAGGCGAGAGAAGGTGAAACTAAGCCCCCAGTCGAAAACGACTTTCCGTCGATTTCGACGGCACTAAAAAAAGAGTGGATTAATCGCCGCTATGTCTGAATTTGGTATCCCCGCGAAAGTGATACAGCTGTGTAAAATTACGTTGAGCAATGTCACGATTTCCACCAGAATTAGGAATGAGCTCTACGAGCTGTTTAATACTAACGAATCTCTGTAGTTTGTTTCTTTAATTTGATGTTGGAGAAGATAATGAGAGCCGCAGTAATGCACACCGCTCAGGTACAATTTACTACAAAAACTGCGAAGTCTGTTCTACCTTTAACAAGTTGGATAAGACTGGTATGCAGCTCTCAAGAAAACGGCCAAGAAAAAAATTGCCATTATTTCGTGTGTGTGCCCAAGGAATTTTGACAACTGATACTTCACCAGCCTGTTGCCTCGCTCTTTCGTCAAGAAATATTGGAACGGGCATATATTCTGTTGCAAGCATGGGTTGCCTTGTGCTCTCTTTTCACAAAAAACTTTAGAATACCATAGTAGAAAGCGTAGCAAATTTCTTAAGAACTGCGTACTGCCTCAAGAAAATTTTACGCAAGAAAATTTCTTGGCCATTTCCTGTACGTCATTTCATATGGAGTTTGAATGGGTCTGGTGGTAATCGAGGACAAGACGAAGTAAATATCTTCTATCATCAAACAAACAGTCAGCGCATTCTCGCTTTGGCACCCACGTCACTGTTGACAGTTATAATTTCGAGAAAGTAGAGAATTTCGTTTGCTTGGGAACCAGCGTTAACACCGATAATATGTTTGCAACGAAAACCAACGCAGAATCACTATTGCCAGCAAGTGCTACATTGGACTAAGTAGGCTATTCTGTCGTCTCTCATCCGAAAACCACACTATATAAGTCACTCATCATGCCCGTGTTGAGGTATGTATGGCGCAGAAGCATGGACAATGACAACATCCGATGAGGCGGCTCTTGGAGTGTTTGAGGGAAAGATTTTGCGGATAATTTACGAGTCTTTACGCATTGGCGACGGCGATTACCGCAGGCGATTTACCGATGGTCCGAGTCGATGTTTGGCCCTCGGAGTGTACGTACGTCTAAAACTTTGGATTTGGTTTCTCGTTTTTCGATCTGGAGACAGCCATGTAACTTCATGGATCTTTTTATGCTGGAACCCAGTACTAAATAGATATTATCATGTATCGAGCCCCGGCGAAGTTGATCAGCTTCAGTCCGTTTTCGGTCATTTGGTCGTACAGGCTGAATTTTCCGACATTGGCGCCAAAGATCCCTTCCTTGTCCACCTTGGCCAAGTACGATTTTCATTTCGTGTCGGAGCAGCGGTCATATGTTCGCTCAGATTAGGGTTATAAAATTTAGTATCTGGCGTTACATTTAATTTTTCGGTATTTTTTCTTATATAAATTCGCCTTGCATAAAATATTTTTTTTTTTTTTTAATTTATGTGCAAACGTGTATTAGTCCGGGAGCTAGCGACAGTAAAAATGTGCCGATTTTATCGTCAAAGACAACATATCGGGGACTTAAATTTACTGCTGTAGATTAACAAACAACACTTACATCGCACCGTGGGACCTTTTGGTGTCAGGAGGGTTCACATTGTGTAATAAAAATTTAAAAATCACCTTATTTCATCGTCGTTGGGCTTTTGTGCAGTTATCAATTAACATTGGACGATGTCATGTACACGCGCGCAAAAATGTCAAAATTTTGGCGAAAATCGACTTATGACATCGCATTTTAAATTTATCATGAACATAGAATAACGCATTATACATGTAAAAATAATGTGCTTACATCGCATCCGCGTGTCAAACCTATTGTAAGTGATCGGGAAAGTCGCAGCCGCACATAGGGACGAATCGAGAATATAGGACGAAAAAAAACATGCATTTGACAGATTTCAACGGAAGTTGGTATTTAAGGGTTTTCGTTATCACTGATTTCGAAATACAGTGGTCGTCCAGTATAACGAATACCTATATAACGTACGCTCCAAATAACGAATGCCATTTTTAAATGTTTTGATTACTCTAAATAACGAACGGTTGAAAAAATGAGTATTCTATATAACGAACGCTTGTTTATTTTGTGTGCTTGAATGACATGATTTTTCATGACTTTTGCGTACGTGGAAATACGATCAGTTCAAAAGAACAACTTCTTATAAGTGGTCGCGTTTATTGAACTGGAAAAATACCTCCGTCGCGTCGCGTAAACGTTTGCTATTTACTAGGTAAAAAAAAAATAAAAATCACATTAAGGAAAATTGTAACATGGGACTCATGAGAAATATATAGACTGATTTTATTGAATTCTCATAATAAAATTTGAGTTCGATACAACGTACTTTTCGATATATATTTTTGAAAATTCAAAATGGCGGAACAAATATTGTGAGCTACTTTAAAAAAAAAAATATTGATTGTTTTGAAACTTGGTATCCAGGGGCATTCGTCATCGGTGTTTTCGAAGCTGGTATTCAATTTTCGAAATTCAAAATTGTGGATCCAATATGACCGACGACTTTTTTTTAAATAATCATAGATTGTAATGAAACTTGATTCGTAAGAACTCTCGGAGTCACTGATTACGAATTTAAAATTTGATTTCCAAAATTCATATAATTATATGGGCAATTCTCAGAAACTTCGAATTTCTTTGTGAAAAAATGTGTGTTTTGTTAAACGCGAGCGCAAGTCTGAAATTTTTTGTATGCATTCCTTCAGCTGCTGGGATACAAAATCCAAGGTGGTGCAACGTTTCAAAGTAATGCTCCATACGTTTTTAACGTTTTTTACGTTTCATATAAAAAAAAATTCGAATATAAATTTCCAAAAATCAACGGTAAGTCCTAGCATCTAAATCCTTTCGTTTGACATATCATTTTCGAAAATTGGACGAACGGTGCAGATTTGATGACATGGACAAAAAATGCCTTTGAGTATAACATACACTTGTGATCAGCTAATTAGGCCAGCAACATTTTGATAAATATTGGCTATTTTGCTTTCGTTTATTTAATGTTTATTATTTTTCCATAAAAGCCCAGCTCATTATATAACAAATACCTTATAAATCCGGATTTCAAACTTTGTGCAAAAATTATGAAAATTTGCAAAGTTTCAGCTAAATTTTAAACTTTTTATTCATGTTTTTTTTAGAATTTTTTTGAGTGTGCAGTTTAATAATCCATTAAATTCTAGAGTAATAATGTGCAATTCTTAAGTTGCTAAAAAATCGAAAATTTTTTTTGTATGAAAAAAAAATGCGTCATGAAGTCTGAAAAAAAAATATTAAAAATCAACGCGATTTTTCAGCAACTTAAGACTTGCACAATATTACCCTAGAATTGAATGGGATATTAAACTGCATACTCATATTCTAAAAACTCTGAATAAAAAGTTGAAAATATGAAGCTCCTAGCTTCCACTTTGCAGATTTTTCATAATTTTTGGAATTTATGTGGTGTTTGTTATATAATGAGCTGGACTTTTATGGAAAAATTATAAACATTAAATAAGCAAAAGAAAAATAGCCAAAATTGATCAAAATGTTGCTAACTTAATTAGCTGATCACAAGTGTACATTTTTTTGGTAATTTTTCTTACTTATTTTTCGCTCTGTAACTTTTTAAATAAGAAATAAAATCATAGTTCAATAGTACATTATGCAATGGAGCACGCACATAAGCCTGCCACGTCTAGATCTCTGCGATATTCCAGAAAAACAATTTTTTTTAAATCAAAATTTCAAAAAATGGTAAATTTTAATAGAATAAATAAAAAATATGTTATTTTTTTATTATTTCATTAAATAGCACAGGTTTTTAGCTTTCGTAAGAAGAAATAAAAATATGCTCATTCTTTGCCTCTTTTTTGCTAATGCATAAAATCATATTTTCATTTTTTGTTAGTGCCATCAGATTTGCACGAATCGTTCTATTTTCAAAACTGAAGTGTCTGATCAAAAAGCTTGACCTGTAGACAATAGAGGTTTATTTCTTTTAAGAGTTGTCACCTGTTAAAAGATTAAATTCTAAATTTATTAATAAGTTAATAGGGACTTTATTAAATAATTTTAATAAAATTTGTAACAGGTGGCAAGCCCTTTCAAAAATAAAAAACTTTATTGCACATCTGCAGGCCAAGCACTGTCATTTGACACCCCACTTTTGAAAATAGAACGAACTATATGTACAAACCCATGATTCAATAATAGAAAGGTTTTGTAATAAAACAGTCTTCTCGCTCCCACACATAAAATCGGCTCCTTTACTTGTGCATAATGTTGCTTACTCTATAGTTTCTAGTGATATTAGTAGTAAAACCAAAAATTCTTCATACTAGAACAAGTGTAGAATAGCGACCGTTTAGCTATAAAATAACCAAAAATGCCGATAGATAGAACTTTTTACGCTGATTTCAACGATACCAAATTTATTTGTCACTGGTAAAAAAAGAAGATATAAGAGGTTAATTTGTATTTTTTATTATCACTAAATTGTTGAAACCCAAAAGTAGATCATGATAAAGTATGTAATATCGAATTAAAGATAATAACTTGTACTTTCTAAATTATATAAATTCTTTACCATTAATTATGCAGTTTTTCAAAAAAGGTTATTTCATGAAAAAATAATATTTCTTCGTTTTTTAGTGGTTTTGGTTTAAAAATACAAAAAGCAATAAATTATGTACATCAGCTGAAGAACAAATTAATTACCTTTATGGTGACGTCATTAGCTGTTTAATCGGTTATAAAGTACATAAGATACTAATATTTAAAATATCTAAAAACTGAACTTTAACCTTCTAGAACCTCTTAATTTTTTACTTTCGCCAAATCATTTTGGCATGGTTGAAATGACCATAAAAAGTTCTATTGATTCGCATTTTTCGTTTTTGCATAGCTGAACGGTCGGCATTCTAGATTTGTTCCCGGAAATGACGAATAACTTAAATCAAAAAAGCATATTTTTATGTATTGTTTAGTATTTCCATTAAAACACCAAATATATTGCAAATTCGCATAGAATTAATAATACACATTTTACTTCTAATTGTATACTTTGCGTAGTTTACCATTCTACTACCGTTTTCGCAAAATGCGATCACATTCTTCCCCTTTCTCCTACTTCCAAAATACAAATCTAGATAAAGGAGTGTAAAATTTTAGCTGTCACAAATTACACAACCTTGTATTATTGAATCATGGTACATACCTATGTAAAAGCCACAAGAACCCAAATTGTCAACTTCAAACAGTGAAAGTATGAAAGTTATCCAAAAACAAATTGCATTTTTGAATTTAACGTCCTCAATTTTACTAAGAAGCGAATTTTCATTTAAATCCCTTCATAATTATATTTTCTCGTACATTTTATATAGAAGCGGCGGCGACTTTGCCGTTCACTTACAATAGGTTTGTCCCGCGGATGCGATGTAAGCACATTATTTTTACATGTATAATGCGTTACTCTATGTCCATGATAAATTTAAAGTGCGATGTCATTGGTCGATTTTCGCCAAAAGTTTGACATTTTTGCGCGCTTGTAAGCGGTACATTGTCCCGCTAAATAAGTGTAAGCGATCAATTTTTGGCATCGTCAAATGTTAACTGATAACCACACAAAAGCCCAACGACGATGAAATAAGGTTATTTTTAAATTTTTTATTACACAATGATAATGCTCTAGGAAGGAGTTGTCCCGCTAACTGGGTGTAAGTGGTTGGTTTTCGTGATTTACTTGATTATATTGAAAATCCTATCATACTTTTATCGACGATAAAATATGTCACTAAAAGCTGTCGCTAGCTTCCGGACTATATGTACATATGTATATATTTTCGTATGAATACCACATAGAAATGAAAAGCAATAAGTACACTTAATAACCTTCAACTGGTTAAAAAACCATCGCTTTTTATTTATTTATTTATTAATCTTGAAATATACATTTCGTACAGACTATTTGGTAAAAAACAAAATATAAATTAATAACTAATTGAGCATACTATTTAAAATTAGTTTGAAATTAGATTTGGAAGAAGAGAAATCGACAGCAGAAGAGTTTAAGAGCGAATTAAACTCGTTTAGAGCTCTGCGAATAGGAGCGTTATTCGCATAATTATTCCTGACAAAATCCAGAGAAAAAATGTCATGATTCCTAAGGCTTCCTGGTGGGATATTAAATGTAATCCGTTCGAGTAAGAACGGTAAGTCAATCGCACCCCGTATAATGTCAAAAACGAAAGTAAGAGAAAGAATAATCCTCTCATTGTGCAGTGATTTAAGGTTTATAAGCATACATTTAGCAGTGTAAGATGGGAAAGGGTAAACGAAATGTAGAGAGCGTGGAGCATAACGAATAAAATATTTTTGGATACGTTCAATTCTGTTGATATGACATTCATAATATGGTCGCCAGATGAAGACAGCGTACTCGAGCTTAGAACGAACAAGAGTAGTGTATGTATAGTAGTTTTATGGTATATGGATCAGTGAAGTCCGAGCTAAATCGACGGATAAATGCAAGCATTGAATAAGACTTTGCAATGGTATAATTTAAGTGGCTGTGAAAAAGAAATCTAGCATCAAAAATTACTCCTAAGTCTGAAACTTCACCAATGGTGGCAAGCTGCGAGTCACCAATAAGATAAGAAGTCTGTGTAATGGAACGTGATTTGGAGTAGGAGACATGGTAACACTTTTTTATATTTAAATTTAATCCATTTTGGAGCACCAAGCAACCACGTTATTAAGATCAGCCTGTAGATTGCATGAGTCTGAAGCATTAGAAATTGTAGAATAGATTTTCAAGATTTCAAAATTGTGAAAAGTTGAAGCAGCTAGAAATATCATTAATGAAATTCACGAAAAGTAGGGGACCCAAGATGCTCCCCTGAGGAACTCCAGAGGAGGCGACGAAGGGATAGGAGAACACATTGTCAACTACAAAAACACAATTCTGCGAAGAAAGATATGATTTTACCCAAGATAAAAAAGCTGAATGAAAGCCTATGCTAGTCAATTTTGAAATTAATATTGAGTGACAGACTCAGAAAAGTCGACAAAGTCGAGGTATCGACTTGCAGACGGTTATTAAAGGTAGTTAAACAGGATTCGGTAAAAACAGCTAGGTTAGTTACAGTGGACCTTCCAGGCATAAAACCATGCTGATTAACAGATATTAAGGGACTAACAGCAAAAAATAATGTTTGCTGGGTTGGAGCTGCTTCGGCCGATGGAGTAAAAGGCGAAATGCTTATATTTTTCCCTTGTCCCTCCTACGCGTTTCGACACTCTCGTGTCATCTTCAGGGAGTCTGTTTTATTTGCACACAAGCCCCATAACACAATCAACAAATTGTTGACGAAAACCAAAGACAAGATCGAAAAGGAGCAACAACACAATGTAGTGTACCAAATAAAGTGCAAGGGCAATGATAACGAAAGCTGCAATAAATGCTACGTAGGCACAACAAAAAGAGCGNATACAAAGATAATTATTAACATCGGTGAGCAAACCCGAGAAAACAACTAAAAAGACTCCCTGAAGATGACACGAGAGTGTCGAAACGCGTAGGAGGGACAAGGGAAAAATATAAGCATTTCGCCTTTTACTCCATCGGCCGAAGCAGCTCCAACCCAGCAAACAAAATTCATTGGAATTTGGCCCATACAAAGACAGCAAAAAATAATTTTTATTTGACAATAAACTCACAACAATTTGGATATCGTTGACAATTTAGCTATTGACCGATAGTTGCTTATATCGTTTTTATTGCCAGATTTGAATACCGGGGTGATAAGAGTGGTCTTCCAAGTATCTATAAACTCGCCTTTTCAAGCGATTTATTGAAAATCGAAAAAAGTGGATAGGCAAAAGCGGAACAATTCTTCAACAGGAATGACGATATTCCATCAACATCCGATTGAGTTGAAGATTTGATATGCCGGATGCCATCCTCAACATCATCAATTGAAATAGCAAGCGAACCAAAATTTATAGGAGAATGGGCACTCGGAGGATAACCGCCACAAGGATCCGAATCTTTCACAAAGTTAGAGCGAGGGAGTAGAAGCTTGCATTTCATCAAAAAACACATCACTGGGAATGCTGGAACACGATTTCTTGGACTGGACATACCTCCAAAAAACCTTCGGATTAAATTTTCTTTCCGACTCAAATTTAAGAACATAATTCCGCTTAAGAACCTTACTCATCGACTTAAACTCTCTGGAGTATCGCAAGTATTTATCCTTGTGAGATAGGGCTTTTGAAAGTTTAAATTTCTTAAAAAACTTGTTTTTCAAATTCTTAAATTTTTAAGATCTTTGGTATACCAGGGAACCTTATGGCTTTTTTTATGCACTATTGGTATATTATCCGCACAGATTACATTAATTTCTTGCTTAAAAGTATCGAAACAATCCAAAACACCAAGCCCCGCAAATAACGAATCCCAGGCTACAGATGAAACCGCATCATTTACAACATCAAAGTTGCATTTTCTATAGCAGAAGCTAGTAGGATTACTATCCGATAAAACATGCGCTTTATATAAAGATTCAGCACTAGACGGCGGAACATAGGAAGCACATACAAAAAGCTTAGACAAGCCATTGACCGAAACGCAGAGCTGATCCAGCAGGGTATCCGCATTCGCCAAAGGGACAACCGACGATCGATAGTTTCGCCTAACAGCAATAAGTACTCCACCACCTCTAGAGAGCCCCGTTTTAATATAGTCACGGTCTTTGCGAAAAACGTTGTACAAATTGGCGTCAAAAAACTCAGAATCGAAAAAATTTGTATTAAGCCAGGTCTCAATCAGTATGTAAATAACATAATCTGAGTCAGAACTCATTTCAAAAAGTGCCTTGGACTTTGTTCGGAGGCCGGAAACATTATGATAATATATTTTTAATTGCTTGGAAGGAACTTTTCTTGACACAGGGTTAGTTATGCCTCTTTCTGAGGAGCACCCTCTCGTTGAAAAAAACCAAACGGACGAATCAACACACTCGTGGGCCATATGTCCGCCCTAAGCAGCTTCTCGTAGGCGCAATCCAAAATCCCCAATTTGAAGTTAATTCTTCTGAGTTTACTAATATCCAAATCTTTCTTTATTAGCGGGTAGCAAACCATCCACATCGATTTTAGCTGCCTTAAAAGCATACGACAAAATATCAGCAGCGGTTACACTAGGCGAGAATGAAGATATATGCAGCCATTTGAAGTCTGAAATAACACTCAGCTCATTGGTGCTGCATGAGCCAATAACCAAAGGTTTTACAGTATTGCGTTTACGTTTTTAAATGCTTTTGTTGAAGCGCTCACCAGGGGCTTCTTTGGGAGCAGCAAGGGAGCGTTTCCTTCTAATGACGCACAATGTTAAAACACAATGAAGTGTGAAATTAGGAAGGTAGCGCTTACTGCTGAATATGGAGCGCTCCAATAGAACTAATGGAGCGCTTCTGGACCCGTTGGGATATTTTCTTCCCGTTTCTTGTGATTAAATATTTGTCCATTCTCAGAAAACTGCTCAATTCACACACGGCATGGATATTATGTTTTATGACCTTCAACGTAGCAGTTACAATTACTAATTTTCAATTATCCATTTTCTTGAAACAGTTGTAAATTTTTGCTTAACAGTTGTTATCTTAACACACCAGTTTTCCCGTTTTGGTCATAGGACTGTCACCTTCTAACACATAAAATTCAATTCAAATCAAGTAAAAAAAAGAGGCTTCTTACAAAGGTTAACGAGAGCAAGTGTGTTCAGACAACATTTACTCTGAAGAAAGAAACTTGTCCACCACTAAAAATAAACAGCAAGGCTATACCACAAAAAGATAGTGTCAAGCACCTTGGGATGACAGTAGATAGAAGACTTACCTGGAAAAAGCATATAGAAAACAAAATTTCTCAAGCGAAATAAAAACAAGCAAGCCTTCAATGGGTTATAGGACACAAATATAAATTAAGCCTTGNGCTGCATGAGCCAATAACCAAAGGTTTTACAGTATTGCGTTTACGTTTTTAAATGCTTTTGTTGAAGCGCTCACCAGGGGCTTCTTTGGGAGCAGCAAGGGAGCGTTTCCTTCTAATGACGCACAATGTTAAAACACAATGAAGTGTGAAATTAGGAAGGTAGCGCTTACTGCTGAATATGGAGCGCTCCAATAGAACTAATGGAGCGCTTCTGGACCCGTTGGGATATTTTCTTCCCGTTTCTTGTGATTAAATATTTGTCCATTCTCAGAAAACTGCTCAATTCACACACGGCATGGATATTATGTTTTATGACCTTCAACGTAGCAGTTACAATTACTAATTTTCAATTATCCATTTTCTTGAAACAGTTGTAAATTTTTGCTTAACAGTTGTTATCTTAACACACCAGTTTTCCCGTTTTGGTCATAGGACTGTCACCTTCTAACACATAAAATTCAATTCAAATCAAGTAAAAAAAAGAGGCTTCTTACAAAGGTTAACGAGAGCAAGTGTGTTCAGACAACATTTACTCTGAAGAAAGAAACTTGTCCACCACTAAAAATAAACAGCAAGGCTATACCACAAAAAGATAGTGTCAAGCACCTTGGGATGACAGTAGATAGAAGACTTACCTGGAAAAAGCATATAGAAAACAAAATTTCTCAAGCGAAATAAAAACAAGCAAGCCTTCAATGGGTTATAGGACACAAATATAAATTAAGCCTTGAAAACAAGATGTTGATTTTTAATATGATGATTAAACCATGTTGGGCATACGGAATTGGACTTTGGGGCGCTGCGTGCAGTTCCATTTTGAACAGACTTCAAAGACTGCAGTCGAAAATTTTACGCACCATTTGCGGAGCACCGTGGTACTTAAAAATACTAATATCCACAAAGATCTTAATGTAAATACGGTGTATGAGGGCATAAGAGGGCTAAGCACCAGTTACTCAGTACGCTTAAGGAGCCGCCCAAATCGGCTAGCAAGAGATCTTCTTAACCCGAGATATGCAAGAAGACTAAAAAAAAAATATTACCAAATGATGAGCAATATAATATATGTGGATATCCGCAATATATCAATGTCGGCTCTGGAACTCGTCCTTTCACACGGACCACCCAACACCAGTGTCAGTGCGGTTCGGAAACTTGTCCTTTCCGACCGAACATAGCCTACTGGATTGTAATTGCTTAAATATAAAGAAGCGAAGGCTCGGCGTGGATTCTAGTCCTTTCCACCCGCCCAGGCCGTGCGGCTCTGGAACTCCTCCTTTCAGACCGCCTGCCCAGCTCGATAATCTTGTCCATTCCGACAGCCGCAACAACTGCAATAAATATATACAGATTTAAAAAAAATACAAAAATCTCCAAGCATTTCCGCAGAAATTTTAAATTTAATGGTAGTTTGTAAAATTTGAAAAGTTATTGTTAGTTTCGAAAGAAAGATTCAACAAATAAATACATATTATAACAAAAAAATCAAGTAAAAAAGAAAATGAGTTGAAATTCGCAACGCTCAGTGCTTTTATTTGGTATGGCAGTAATAAGAAGCAAAAAGAACAAGTAAGAAAGTCTAAGTTCGGGCGGAGCCGAACATTAAATACCCGGCGCAAGTATTAAATATATGTTTTCCACCTTTCCGAAAGCTACCGCTACATGATAAGCCGG
>NW_016159694.1:0-1700 GCF_001687245.7 Rhagoletis zephyria
AGCTATTTTCTGACTTTCGAAAGACTAATTAAAATATTACTAACGAGGAGGCCTTATCATTATTCTGTTTGCCTTTTAGCAATATGTTTTCTAAAAAATTAATGAAATTAGGCAAAAAAAATTAATGAAATTAAGAAAAATAGTTTCTTATTAAAATATATAAATATATATATAAATAAAGAGAAAATTAAATAATAATTTATGAAATCAAAAAATATGTTTGCATAAGATATGTATCAAAAAATTAAATTAGTAAAAAGAAAATTTTTCTTTTTAAAACAATAAAATTGTAAAATTAAAAGAAAATTATACCTAAAAAAAGAAAAAATTTAAATTAAATTCAACAAAAAAAGTATTTTTCTTTTTAAAATAGTATAATATAAAATTCAAAAGAAAGTTAAATTTTAAAAGCTCTTTTAAGAGAAAAAATATTATATAAGTTCCTACAAACTCAATGAAATTAAATGAGTATATTTTGCTCTTTAAAACAATAAAATATAAAAATTAAAAGCAAATGAATTTAAAAAGAGAAAAAATAGTAATTTTAAAAATATAAGATTAATAGAACAAGTTTACAAAATTTAAATGAAATTAAAAACTAAATTTTGTCTTTTTAAAACAATCAAATCTTAAAATCAAAAGAAAATTTTATAAAAAACCAAAAAAAGAAAAATTAAAAATTAGGTAAAACAAAAAAAAAACTTTTTTTTCTTTTCAAAGGAATATATTAAAGGAAAACTAAACAAAAATAGGCTCCTTAAAATTAAATGAGATTAAAAAGAAGTATTTTTAAAACAATAAAAAAATTTAAATAAAGTAACTTTTTTTATTACTTACTTAAACATTTCTTTTTAAAACAAAAAAAAAAAAAAATATAAAGAAATTTAAATTAAACAAAGGAAAAAAGAAATTCCGCTGACCGAAGACTCGAACTCGGATCTCTCGAATGGCACTTTGCTCACTCGGCCACTGCGACTAGGACTGCGAACATTTTTTAAGAAGTTTATAATATTTTTCAAAAAAATATAGTACATAGTCTTCAAATCTTAGCCAGAATTGCCCTCTATTACTAATTTTAATACTAATCTATTTCATTTAAAAATTCGACTACTTCTACACACACACGTTCAGCAAGCGCTTTGGAAGCTACCGAGCAAAAATACTAATAAAAATACTCCGTACGGATTTCGGCGATTAATTTTTAATTTGTAAAAACCAAACCTTTTAACTTTAAATTTTTGTTTAATATACGAATTTTTTCAGGTGTTACAATACTGCTCTCTCAAACAGTTTTCTCGCTATTGGTTGGTAATGTCATTACAAAGACGAGCGAAGCCGTGCCGCTGTTAGGTAGAGTCTGAAACTTTTCGATCTACAAATGCAATTTACAATTTACAAATTAAAAAACAACCGTAATTAACGAATATACAACGAAATTCTGAGAATTCAATTAAAAACAATTATAAAAATTCGTAGTATTTGAAAAATAAATAACTCAGAAACTAAAAACAATTAGACATTTTGAGCTCTCTTCTCTCTGGCTAATGATGACTAACAACACTCTTTTGGCAGCTTGCATTTGTTAAGTACAACTAAGCGATTGCTAATTGTTGACTGTATTCTGAATAGTAAATCACACTGAATCTATAGTAAATCTTCTACTACTGTTTGAAAGCGTGCTGCCTGCATTAAAAAAAAAA
>NW_016159694.1:4170-11785 GCF_001687245.7 Rhagoletis zephyria
TTTAAAAACTTCATTAAGAGTATCAAAATAATGAGATTTCGGGAGGTATTTTCAAATCGGTCCAGCTCACGTAAATCTTAATATTTTTCCGAATTATTTTGGCGAAAGTCTTAAAATATAACAAATTTTATAATTCCGGCGGAAAAAGCGCAACTTTTTTTCGGTGATGCACCCTAATATGCATAAAATATTTTCTATAAAGTTTCACTTCTACCGCGCGTAGGGACTGCATGCGCAAATTTTTTTTTATGAATTACATTTTTCGAGTTATTTTTTTATATTTTATTTAAAATTACTTCTTTGCATGTGCCTTGATTAAATCACTTTATTCAAAATAGTGTCCTCTTAATACATGCATGCCAGCTCTTTAAAATTAAAAATGTGTGTGTTCGCAAAAGTTCTATCAGACACCCTTTATTCAACTTTTTCACAACAATATACATACATATACTAACCCTTACTATCATTAATAGCAAATTAATTTATACCAACATAGTATCTACAAATTACTACTTATTACTCTTTATAGTAACTCTTTATTATACATATCTATATAACCATTAACTAACTCACTTGTATGAATTAAATTAAATTAAATATATATTACACTTACTTAAACCTGTCTATATTTAAATATTTAAAAATAAATACACCTTAAATAGAATATAAAAAAGTTACTTTATGTATTTTGTATAACATTAATTAATTTAATCAATGTCAATAAATTTAAGCTTTTTAAATAGTTACTAATCGAATTTTTCCCCTTTTATTTTTAATTTTTCCCTTATACAAATTTAATTTAAAAAAAAAACACACACTTTACCGACAAACTCAAACTCCGTTGGAAATCGATGCACCATAAAATCAGGCACATATTTCAATTGCATCATGTTTATGGTGGCATCATCGGTGGTGCTGACGGTTGTTGTGCTCAACTATCATCACCGCACGGCGGATATACACGAAATGCCGCCATGGGTGAGTAGAATAAACGAGGGAAAACAAAAAAACAAGTGCAGTAAAAAATGTGTGAAAGCTCAAAGCACTTGCGTCAAAGCTTAACGGAGCTTTTAAGTGGATGTTTTTGTTTTCTTTACTGTTGCTTTGAAATGTGTGAAAGATTGCTGCCGCTTTCATGTGAAGCTTTTATTCTTATTTTCTTTACGATAGCTACTTTGCTTAAAATATTTGTTTCCTTTATTAAATTTGCCATCTTCCATTAGATTAAATCCGTTTTCCTGCAATGGCTGCCATGGATTTTACGTATGGGTCGCCCCGGCCGTAAGATCACACGAAAAACAATATTACTAAGCAATCGCATGAAGGAATTGGAATTAAAGGAACGTTCTTCCAAATCACTACTAGCCAATGTGCTGGATATCGATGATGATTTCCGGCATACGATCTCCGGTTCACAAACGGCGATCGGTTCATCAGCGTAAGTAACAAAAAAAGCTAAGAAGGAAATTTGCAAATTTTAAAGAGCATGATATGCTATAATACCTACCAGGTCTTGTTCAGAAAACTACATACACAAATTTTATTTCAGAAATAATTGTCTTTAATACAATGCATATTTATTTATTTCATTTCACAGAAGCTTCGGTCGCCCCACAACGGTGGAGGAGCATCACAATACAATAGGTTGCAATCATAAAGATTTGCATTTGATTCTTAAAGAATTGCAATTCATAACGTCGCGCATGCGCAAATCCGACGATGAGGCGGAACTGATAAGCGACTGGAAATTCGCGGCAATGGTTGTGGATAGGTGAGTACCTAATCGAAAAATTTTAATATATACTATATAAACCAACTTAATGCTATAGACTGAATTGTAAATTTAATTTTTATTATTATTATTAGGCTGGCATTAACAACCATATTGCCACGTATTTGTTTTTTCCGCGTAATAACTTTTCATAATCAAAGCTTAAATCAGATTATTTTAGAAGGGTTAGACCGCACCACTTTACAAAAAAAAAAAAAAATATATATATATACTCCCGAATCTACAGTATTTTTGCAAGGTAATTTCGATAATTTCGCTGAATATAAGAGCCGCCTTTTTACATTTTTCCGTGACGCCTACATTCGGCAATAAACATTTTTTCAAATAGTTCTACTGGAGGAATCGGAAAACTTCCTTAACAAAAGTTTAATCATTTTAGGCGAGCTTTAATTTACTGACATTAGGGCGGTATGTTAGGGTGAGAGGAACTGATATCTGGTGTGTAATATATCACACTTAAAGAATTCACTGTAAACGCCGAAGATGTGATGAAAAATTTAATAACACGACTCCAACATTTGCTCAAAAAATAAATTCGAAATTGTTTTGCAAAAATTCTTTACACTCAGGGGTGTACGGCGACCTTTTTTTTCTGGTACGGTCTAGTGTGGACAGACAGTTTCCGTACTTTCACCCGGACCCAAAGCTGCCCATTGTAAGTACACTCAGCGAGTGCCGAGCGAAAGGGAAATCTCTCCTACCGGAATTCCATGTCCATAATTTCAAGATTTCACTGAACCTTCACCAAATAAGTGATCATTCTCACGATTGCAATTGCAAACTACCTCCTGTGGACTTTTATAGCTACATCGCAGATTACCACGAGTTTTATGTCAAGACAGTTGTCGAAGAGTGAGGACCAGTGAGGTTTCTGATGTCTGTTCCTCTTTAAGGAATCCATTTGCTATTTTAGCCGGAAGCATAGCTTTCTGTTCAGAGTAGATGTGTTGATAGAAGTTGTATAGGCGTTGCACGTCCTAAGGGCTTCTGTTCTAATACCGTATAGATAGCATAACTTGACCATCGTAAATTACTTGAACCTTTAGAGGATATGAGTTCTTGACGTCGCTTAGTTTCTGGTAGCATATTATCGATTGTATTAACTACCTGTTCATTGAGAAAGCTCCCTTATTCCAGATGCGGGGCTAGTCATACAAGTGAAGTTTATGCGACTTCTTCGAAGATGATTATAAGTGGTCTATATCTCCCTTATCTACGCTACTTACCAATCGATCCCCTTAATGTTGTGCTAATATAAAATGCAATTTGAATACTCAGACAAATACAATTGTTGAATGTTATGTATAAAATTAATTGGCATTGCTTATTTGATGGAATTTAACGCGATATGCGATGAACATAAATAACTTTCTCGAATTTGCAATTAAAACTTACTTTCATTATTTATGGCTGATGTCGGCTGTTGATTAAGAAACTAGTAATAGAATATTAAATATAATTTGTGCATAATTGAGTATTGAGTTTAAACTGGAGCATATTAAATAGTAGTAGACCCTCTGTCGCTTTATGCCTAATATTGCAATAGAAACAGATATATGTACTCTATATACGTATGTATGTATTTAGTTAAATGCATGAATGTATTGCCCGAATTATACATATTTGCACATTATTCTTGTTTAGACACATAAGTTGCGTTCCAGGTGCTTCAATATTAGCAGGTTTTTACAGGAAGTCCTTCACGGCCGCCAACTTTTCCATTAGGTTTATTAATGACGAAAACAGCTTTTCCTGTAAATCCTGTAAAACCTGCAAATCGTGAAGTACCTGGAACAGGGCTATAGAACTGATGTTCCTTAGCTGATTGTTTGATACCTTAGTATTTAGGAGCTCATAAAATATGACGCCATACCTTTCCTTTTAAGTATTGTATTTCTGCTTCTCAAGTAGTTTGTGGCGAAGAATCACGAACCACATTGCATCAACGCAGAAAAGATAGATTTAGTACTCTGCAACAGAAAATACAACATTCATATCTGGTCTAAGGCTAAGCTGGAAGGTTGGGACTCTCCAGCTTAAGTAAAACCCCAAGTACCTTGGAATAATACACGATAGCCAACTGCCGTGGCGCCTCACAGGGGAGTAGAGCGCGAAGAAGGCCTCAATGGCATTTTATGTATGCAAAAATATGCTGGGCTGTACCTGGGGCTTATCGCCTTCTCTTTCTCAATATATCTTCACGACGATAGGCAAGCCGTTACTGTTCCATGGGGTATTGGTTTTGTGGACAGCAATGGAGAAGAAAACATTTCCTAAAAGTATAGAAAGTGTAGTATGTATATAGGATATCCATTAGAGGCATGACCGGCGGAACAGTCCGCCAAGAATTTAGAGTAAAACTGACATCAGGCTTAATGCTAAGGCAGTTTGAGTGCAGGATCCTACGGCACAGTAGTATAGCGTCAACTTTATCCAAGTGGATTGACTACATGACCCATATCTGTCATTTAAGACGAATTCACTAGTCATTATATGTATAGGTCGAAGGCTTGGTGGATGAGGGTCTGCTGGTGAGTTATATAGAGAATGGAACTACGTGGCTGTTAATGTAGTACTCCAACCTAGCGTTAATAGCTGCTATTAGGGCAAAGGCGGTATAATCCTTTGCTAGCAATATCCGTCACATAAGTACAAATCCTGTCTAAGTGTCTGAGGTATCCAGCTACTAATGACTGGTTGCTCACCGGCCTTCACTCGTATTGTGTGTCACTGCACGGGGAAACTCTGAATAAGCAAGATAAGCAATTTCAAGCAAAAGCTTGAACTTGTGTGTAGTGACTGGGCACACAAGGGTAAAAAATTTTTGTTATGTTTTGTAAAATCATTTAGTGGCGTATTCATTCCGCACTAGTTGGGCAACAGTTAGAGGAGTGCCAATGTCTTTGAGTGCAGTTCGGCTATCATTATAGACACGTAAATCCCGCCTCCCTTCCTACGTAGTCCATGCTTGATTCTTATTTTCTTTATCTGGTAACTCAACATTGTATACCCCTCAGTATTATTCTGTGGCATTGGAAAGACATTAAAGTCTGCCTAGCATACGAGCACGCATTTTGTAATAGACTACGGTGATCCCTCGTCTGACTTTCGAAAGGTCTCTGGAGGCTACAAAGTGAGTTGACGGTTGGCGTAAGGGTGTGTAGTTGAAAGGGAACGCAACGCACATCTACACTAGACAGCTCTAAAATGGACGTAGGAGTAGGTCCTTTAAGCTATCGGATTATTGCAATATCAATTAAGCCGAGGTTTTTGCAATAAAGAAAATGACAGAGTTACTACATGATATTACTCTGACAAGCGAGCGGATAAACTTTTACATAGATAGTCAGGCGGTATCAAGGCTCTAATTTCATATAATACCAATTCGATCACGTTACGGACTGTAAGGAGACTATAAAAAGCCTAGCAGCGGCTAAAACCGTCTACATATATTGGGTCCCACGACATAAGTGTGCGAAAAGTAATGAGTGAGCAGACAAGCTAGCTTAGGAGGGTGTCCTCTTAGACGCCTCACTACTCACGAATATACCAATTCCTTTTCCGGAAATCAAAAGATCACAAGATCTTCTCATATACCGCCAAGCAGATAGGCTTTGGATAAGGAATCATGGTTGCAAACTTACAAATATTATGTGTAGCTCATACGACAAGAATCTTACTGATTTCACTTTACTCGACAATGCACAGCTGCAGGGCCTGCATTCAGCAATCGACAAAGGACCAAAGTGTCTACTAATATTCGCTAAAGGAACGGCGATGCTCTTTAACATTGCGTGGAAGCACTGTTTCATGGGTCGGCTGTGAGGTACACGTAAGGTCAGCCATTATAAACTAACCTAACTTTGCTGATGTTCGGCTCTTTTAAATCAGATATGTATGTATCGAATATTCTAAGGTTCGGAAAAAAAAAAATTTGGATAGAACTCCCAGTCCTATTAAAACCTTTCATGAAAACCAAAATAATATAAGAGACATTTTTTTTCAAATATATATATATATTTTTTTTATGCAGAAATATTCCTAGAGCATCTAGGTGCTTTTTGCATCAAAAAGAAAATTTTGAAAAAAATGTCGCCTACCTTATTTGGGCGGTTAGGGCTCGATGTAAATTGGATGTTTATTCTAAAACTGAAATGCTTTAGCTTTTGAAAGCCTTACAACTGGTTCAAAATATAAATATCGTCATTTCGTAAAGGACAGTTTTATTCGATGCAGTCCTTAAGTTAATATACTTACATACATATATACATACGTTCCCATATCAATTACAAACTAACTTCCAAAATCCCCTTTTAAGCAGCTCGCTTTACGCAACTGCACTCCTTACAAATTCACTTAGACGGACACATATTTGAGCAGCATCATCATAATACCCTACATATTGTCAGAATCAAGCGAGTACACCTTGTCCGTTTTCGGTAACTTAAATGCAATCCACTTATTGGGTTGACTTAAGCCCTAAAAGCGAAGTTGTGTGACAGCCAACCTCAATTCTACACCAAGTATCGTTCACTTAGGTTTACATTTCAGCATATTGGAAATGGTCAGCTTAGATTAGGGTGGTCCAAAAATGCATGTGAAAATGTTTATATACACATTTGGGTATTGTTATTGGAAGTCTTTTGAAGAGAACCAGAGTTTTCCGATCGAAAAATATTGATTTTCAAGAATTCCATACCATTTCTACGAAAAGTTTTTTTTTTCTCATACAAAATACAGGGAAAACTTTGAGCGCTTTGAGCGACCTGTAAATATTTTTTTTATTTCAAAAAAAAAAATAGGGGTATATTCTTTTCGATATAGAGCATTAAAATTCCGTCTTAACCTATTTTGGCCCACCCTTGTGTAGATACATCTGTTTGTATAAATTTGTAGGTATGTTCGATTTCCTTCATTCCTTTATGCGTTTATGCCTCTCGGGAACTATTAACACAGAAGCACTGAGCTCCTTCTGAGCGTTTAAAGATTAGTTTGTATGAACATATAAGTATTGGTTTTGCGACCACTTAGAGGATTCGATTATCAAAAAGCGGTATCAAAAGATTTGTCTACAGACTTACCAATGTACATACATATGTATGTAGTGAACACTTATGTGTACTTGGATGCAGTTATGACCACAAGGCTGAAATTACCTTGCTGCCGAATTGACATTCAATGCTTTGGCGTAATTCGACAAATGCAAGTATACCAACTTGTGAATAAAGCCCGTAAAGCGATTCTCATTGAAAGGGTTTAGTCAATTTACAGATTACTTAGTGAAAATTTGTGGGCCTTAACTGTTAGTATCATGCATCCTCAACTCTTAAGTCCAGAATGTGTTGGTTGTGAAGGTTGCCAGGATACATTTCACACATAGTATGTGAATCCTGTTTAGGCGCAGATCTTATTTGAAACCTGACTTGGAATTGAATGGAATGGAATTGTGGATGGTCGGAACACCCGAAAACGATTTTTCCAAGCTCTCAGTATATATTCCCATAGTAGAATGGAAATTCATTGGACTTAGGCAAACTTACCAGACTCTTTTATAAATCTTAGAAGTTTGTCGAGGTAAACGAGACCATTTTCTGAACTCTATACTCAATTTCCAAACAAGATGGAAACAGCGCATCGGCGAATGATGTCTATGGGGGCCACATGACCTCCCCAATAATTGTGCGCCGTAATTAGTGCTATCAGAGTTCGCAGCCCACTTCTTCTCAATCTGCTACCATCCTGTCAGGCCTTTTCAAGAAACATTTGTTTATTTGCAGGTGTCAGTACTTTATTAATTAAATCATTGATGTGCCAGGCTGTTCC
>NW_016159694.1:11810-46888 GCF_001687245.7 Rhagoletis zephyria
AAAAAAAAAAAAAAAATATATATATATACTCCCGAATCTAAAGTATTTTTGCAAGGTAATTTCGATAATTTCGCTGAATATAAGAGCCGCCTTTTTACATTTTTCCGTGACGCCTACATTCGGCAATAAACATTTTTTCAAATAGTTCTACTGGAGGAATCGGAAAACTTCCTTAACAAAAGTTTAATCATTTTAGGCGAGCTTTAATTTACTGACATTAGGGCGGTATGTTAGGGTGAGAGGAACTGATATCTGGTGTGTAATATATCACACTTAAAGAATTCACTGTAAACGCCGAAGATGTGATGAAAAATTTAATAACACGACTCCAACATTTGCTCAAAAAATAAATTCGAAATTGTTTTGCAAAAATTCTTTACACTCAGGGGTGTACGGCGATCTTTTTTTCTGGTACGGTCTAGTGTGGACAGACAGTTTCCGTACTTTCACCCGGACCCAAAGCTGCCCATTGTAAGTACACTCAGCGAGTGCCGAGCGAAAGGGAAATCTCTCCTACCGGAATTCCATGTCCATAAAATGTTCAAAGTAATTTCCCACTGAACGACTTCGTATGCCAAATAAAGTTGAGGAAGTCCATTAGCTCCACGCTGCTGAATATATCTGCCAAGCTTGCAAAAAAGCATGACCCATCCCCTTTTGCTGGAGTCGTTTTGATTGTAGCTCTGAACATCGACACAGGACTTTTTACCTACGAGTTATTTAGTGTGAAACAAGGATTTCATTGCTTTGTCGGTAATCGAGTTGAGATGTGACTCCCAAGTGAGGTTTCTAACCAGGAGTATGTCTAGATATTTGCCTTCTTTTTTTAAGGAAATCCCAGTGTTGCTCATTTTTAGACCTGTAAAGCATAGCTTTTACTGTTGAGAGGTATGATAGTAGTTTTATGGATCAATTGCAAGTTGTATTTAAGGCGTCTCGCATCAAGTGCCTAATGGTGCTTGCATGATTGCTGATGGATATATCCGGTTATATCTTGAAGTAGATCATCAACCGGTATAGACCATAACAGTGGAAATATGACTCTTCCCTGTGGACAGCCTTTTACTGCAGTGATATTGAGTTCTTCCGACCCTTGGTTCGCTTTTCTAGTTTTCTGGGTTAGCATATTGCCGATCGATTTTAGTATTTTAACCGCTACCATGGATTTCAAGCCTGCATTGTCAAAGCTACCCTTTATGTCCAGAAATGAGCAGGGGGCTTCTCTATGTCACTTACAGTAGTGTGAAGTGTTATAGTTGCTGACTTGCCTTTTTCGTAAGCAAATTGAAGCTTATATATTTAGTGGAGTTCGAGAGAGTNATTCTTTACACTCAGGGGTGTACGGCGACCTTTTTTTTCTGGTACGGTCTAGTGTGGACAGACAGTTTCCGTACTTTCACCCGGACCCAAAGCTGCCCATTGTAAGTACACTCAGCGAGTGCCGAGCGAAAGGGAAATCTCTCCTACCGGAAGTATTTTAACTGCTACCATGGATTTCAAGCTTGCATTGTCAAAGCTACCCTTTATGTCCAGAAATGAGCAGGGGGCTTCTCTAAGTCACTTACAGTAGTGTGAAGTGTTATAGTTGCTGACTTGCCTTTCTCGTAAGCAAATTGAAGTTTATATAGAGGAGTTCGAGAGAGTATATCCTCCCTTAATCCTTAACGCACAACAAATACCTTAAACTAATCGTATTCCCCTTAATGTTGTGCTAATATAAAATGCAATTTGAATACTCAGACAAATACAATTGTTGAATGTTATGTATAAAATTAATTGGCATTGCTTATTTGATGGAATTTAACGCGATATGCGATGAACATAAATAACTTTTCGAATTTGCAATTAAAACTTACTTTCATTATTTATGGCTGATGTCGGCTGTTGATTAAGAAACTAGTAATAGAATATTAAATATAATTTGTGCATAATTGAGTATTGAGTTTAAACTGGAGCATATTAAATAGTAGTAGACCCTCTGTCGCTTTATGCCTAATATTGCAATAGAAACAGATATATGTACTTGTTATATACGTATGTATGTATTTAGTTAAATGCATGAATGTATTGCCCGAATTATACATATTTGCACATTTTCTTGTTTAGACACATAAGTTGCGTTCCAGGTGCTTCAATATTAGCAGGTTTTTACAGGAAGTCCTTCACGGCCGCCACCTTCCATTAGGTTTATTAATGACGAAAACAGCTTTTCCTGTAAATCCTGTAAAACCTGCAAATCGTGAAGTACCTGGAACAGGGCTATAGAACTGATGTTCCTTAGCTGATTGTTTGATACCTTAGTATTTAGGAGCTCATAAAATATGACGCCATACCTTTCCTTTTAAGTATTGTATTTCTGCTTCTCAAGTAGTTTGTGGCGAAGAATCACGAACCACATTGCATCAACGCAGAAAAGATAGATTTAGTACTCTGCAACAGAAAATACAACATTCATATCTGGTCTAAGGCTAAGCTGGAAGGTTGGGACTCTCCAGCTTAAGTAAAACCCCAAGTACCTTGGAATAATACACGATAGCCAACTGCCGTGGCGCCTCACAGGGGAGTAGAGCGCGAAGAAGGCCTCAATGGCATTTTATGTATGCAAAAATATGCTGGGCTGTACCTGGGGCTTATCGCCTTCTCTTTCTCAATATATCTTCACGACGATAGGCAAGCCGTTACTGTTCCATGGGGTATTGGTTTTGTGGACAGCAATGGAGAAGAAAACATTTCCTAAAAGTATAGAAAGTGTAGTATGTATATAGGATATCCATTAGAGGCATGACCGGCGGAACAGTCCGCCAAGAATTTAGAGCAAAATCTGACATCAGGCTTAATGCTAAGGACAGTTTGAGTGCAGATCCTACGAGCACAGTAGTATAGCGTCAACTTTATCCAGGTGGATTGACTACATGACTCCATATCTGTCATTTAAGACGAATTCACTAGTCATTATATGTATAGGTCGAAGGCTTGTGTGAGGGTATGAGGAGTGCTGACTTGGTGAATGTTTATACATACAGAAGGGTAGAAGATGTGATTAGCTATTTACTGTGGTCCTAGTTAATGTAGTTACTAACGCAATAGACCTTAGCAGTTAAATAGCTGCCATATCTAGGGCAAAAAAGGGTTCCGCCGTATAATCCTCTTTAAGGCATGAATGGCAAATGGGATTGTCCTGTATCATACATATCATACAGTTGTTTATACCACGAGATCCGGCTAGTCCTACAAGTTGTCTGCAGGGTAAATACCCAGCTAGGCTTCCTGAGATTGACGTGGGTTTTGCTCACCTGTAGCCTTTCGACGCCTCCCAGTCATTGCTGAGTGAAATATTCACCCATTGTCCGACGGGGAAACTCTGAATAAGCAAGATAAGCAATTTCAAGCAAAAGCTTGAACTTGTGTGTAGTGACTGGGCACAAAGGGTGAACAAATTTTTTGTTATGTTTTGTAAAATCATTTAGTGGCGTATTGCATTACCGCACTAGTTGGGCAACAGTTAGAGGAGTGCCAATGTTTTGAGTGCAGTTCGGCTATCATTATAGACACGTTAAATCCCGCCTCCCTTCCTACGTAGTCCATGCTTGATTCTTATTTTCTTTATCTGGGGTAACTCAACATTGTAATACCCCTTCAGTATTATTCTGTGGCATTGGAAAGACATTAAAGTCTGCCTAGCATACCAGCACGCATTTTGTAATAGACTACGTGATCCCTCGTCTGACTTTCGAAGGGTCTCTGGAGGCTACAAAGTGGTTGACGGTTGGCGTAAGGGTGTGTAGTTGAAAGGAAACGCAACGCACATCTACATAGACAGCTCTAAAATGGACGTAGGAGTAGGTCCTTTAAGCTATCGGATTATTGCAATATCAATTAAGCCGAGGTTTTTGCAATAAAGAAAATGACAGAGTTACTACATGATATTACTCTGCCAAGCGAGCGGATAAACTTTTACATAGATAGTCAGGCGGCCATCAAGGCTCTAATTTCATATAATACCAATTCGATCACCGTTACGGACTGTAAGGAGACTATAAAAAGCCTAGCAGCGGCTAAAACCGTCTACATATATTGGGTCCCACGACATAAGTGTGCGAAAAGTAATGAGTGAGCAGACAAGCTAGCTTAGGAGGGTGTCCTCTTAGACGCCTCACTACTCACGAATATACCAATTCCTTTTCCGGAAATCAAAAGATCACAAGATCTTCTCATATACCGCCAAGCAGATAGGCTTTGGATAAGGAATCATGGTTGCAAACTTACAAATATTATGTGTAGCTCATACGACAAGAATCTTACTGATTTCACTTTACTCGACAATGCACAGCTGCAGGGCCTGCATTCAGCAATCGACAAAGGACCAAAGTGTCTACTAATATTCGCTAAAGGAACGGCGATGCTCTTTAACATTGCGTGGAAGCACTGTTTCATGGGTCGGCTGTGAGACCACGTAAGGTCAGCCATTATAAACTAACCTAACTTTGCTGATGTTCGGCTCTTTTAAATCAGATATGTATGTATCGAATATTCTAAGGTTCGGAAAAGAAAAAAATTTGGATAGAACTCCCAGTCCTATTAAAACCTTTCATGAAAACCAAAATAATATAAGAGACATTTTTTCCAAATATATATATATATTTTTTTTATGCAGAAATATTCCTAGTGCATCTAGATGCTTTTCTGCATCAAAAAGAAAATTTTGAAAAAAATGTCGCCTACCTTATTTGGGCGGTTAGGGCTCGATGTAAATTGGATGTTTATTCTAAAACTGAAATGCTTTAGCTTTTGAAAGCCTTACAACTGGTTCAAAATATAATATCGTCATTTCTGTAAAGGACAGTTTTATTCGATGCAGTCCTTAAGTTAATATACTTACATACATATATACATACGTTCCCATATCAATTACAAACTAACTTCCAAAATCCCCTTTTAAGCAGCTCGCTTTACGCAACTGCACTCCTTACAAATTCACTTAACGGACACATATTTGAGCAGCATCATCATAATACCCTACATATTGTCAGAATCAAGCGAGTACACCTTGTCCGTTTTCGGTAACTTAAATGCAATCCACTTATTGGGTTGACTTAAGCCCTAAAAGCGAAGTTGTGTGACAGCCAACCTCAATTCTACACCAAGTATCGTTCACTTAGGTTTACATTTCAGCATATTGGAAATGGTCAGTGTAGATTAGGGTGGTCCAAAAATGCATGTGAAAATGTTTATAATACACATTTGGGTATTGTTATTGGAAGTCTTTTGAAGAGAACCAGAGTTTTCCGATCGAAAAATATTGATTTTCAAGAATTCCATACCATTTCTACGAAAAGTTTTTTTTTTCTCATACAAAATACAGGGAATACTTTGAGCGCTTTGAGCGACCTGTAAATATTTTTTTTATTTCAAAATAAAAAATAGGGGTATATTCTTTTCGATATAGAGCATTAAAATTCCGTCTTAACCTATTTTGGCCCACCCTTGTGTAGATACATCTGTTTGTATAAATTTGTAGGTATGTTCGATTTCCTTCATTCCTTTATGCGTTTATGCCTCTCGGGAACTATTAACACAGAAGCACTGAGCTCCTTCTGAGCGTTTAAAGATTAGTTTGTATGAACATATAAGTATTGGTTTTGCGACCACTTAGAGGATTCGATTATCAAAAAGCGGTATCAAAAGATTTGTCTACAGACTTACCAATGTACATACATATGTATGTGTAACACTTATGTGTACTTGGATGCAGTTATGACCACAAGGCTGAAATTACCTTGCTGCCGGTTGACATTCAATGCTTTGGCGTAATTCGACAAATGCAAGTATACCAACTTGTGAATAAAGCCCGTAAAGCGATTCTCATTGAAAGGGTTTAGTCAATTTACAGATTACTTAGTGAAAATTTGTGGGCCTTAACTGACTTAACTCTTAAGTCCAGAATGTGTTGGTTGTGAAGGTTGCCAGGATACATTTCACACATAGTATGTGAATCCTGTTTAGGCGCAGATCTTATTTGAAACCTGACTTGGAATTGAATGGAATGGAATTGTGGATGGTCGGAACACCCGAAAACGATTTTTCCAAGCTCTCAGTATATATTCCCCATAGTAGAATGGAAATTCATTGGACTTAGGCAAACTTACCAGACTCTTTTATAAATCTTAGAAGTTTGTCGAGGTAAAGAGACCATTTTCTGAACTCTATACTCAATTTCCAAACAAGATGGAAACAGCGCATCGGCAATGATGTCTATGGGGGCCACATGACCTCCCCAATAATTGTGCGCCGTAATTAGTGCTATCAGAGTTCGCAGCCCACTTCTTCTCAATCTGCTACCATCCTGTCAGGCCTTTTCAAGAAACATTTGTTTATTATGCAGGTGTCAGTACTTTATTAATTAAATCATTGATGTGCCAGGCTGTTCCCGTTGGGCTTGGTCCTAAAAGCCAGTTCAGGAGTTCGGCCAAAACTTATTTACATTTCTGAACTATTTGTAAAAAGATGCGGGCGGTTTACAAGGCCTTTAAAGGGAATTGGCTGCCCCTGCAGACTTTTATTTTATGTCCACGCCACTTTTCGGTAATTATCCAGTCTGCTATTATCCAGAATTGGAAAGACTTCCGACTGGGAGACCGCTGCCATTATACCTGCAGCAGCAAACATCTAAAGTTACTGTCAAGCTGCCATCCTCTACAGTACCATTTTCAGTCTTTAAGCCGTCGCTATAGAACGTTTTTACCGAGCTCCCCAAACGAGAATCTGGATCTCTCCATTGCTTTCTTATAGACAAAGTAGGTCTCACTGTCTTATTTTCTCCTAAGTTCAAACCAGTCAGTGCGTTTTAGGAAACCCTGATTATTTTTATTCTCGGATTTATTTAGTTAGATCGAAATCAAATGACATAAAGGTTAATTTTATTTATTTCATCATCTTCCGCTGCTTTCCGCTCCTTTTGGGGCTCCTGATAAATTATGATGTTTTTCAATAAGACATCGCCTTGTCAGAACTTTGACGATGTCGAAAACACTTATAATACTGTATCATTATCATTCTAATTCCATCTAGGACACTTTTTCCTTCCAAGTGCGTCTGCTCTTTCTTTAACTTTAGCTGTGGACAAATGGTGGCCATCTGTTTCCCCGTCTTCTTTATAAACTGTTTGTCTTATTGACTTGTTTTCGAACTTGGCAACAAGTTTGACATGATTTGCGATGCTTTCAGCTCTTAATTTTAACAAGATCGAATTTTAGCATGTCAGAAGTATAAGAATAGTTTGCCTAATTTTATAGGAGTTGGAGCGAATGGCACTATGTTAAATAAGTTATCGAAAATGCGGTTTTATCAGTGTAGAACTGAATAGAATCAAGTGGGTGCAAGGGCTTTTTACTTTAAAACCTCTTAAACCAGTGACTCGCTTTCCAACTATGTAAGTATGCAGTCTTTTTGTTGCGCCTGCTGCAATTTGCTTTCCCAAAAAATTTATGGACAGTATATCTATTTAGCATGTATCATTTCCATGGCTCTAGTGCACAGAGCATAGTACGGCCGCCTTTTGTACTTTTTGTGCATTTCATCATGCAAGAGTAAAATAAGCTCCGTTTTGCTTCGGTTTACTCCTCGACCGTTTTCGCTGATCCACTTTTCCGCGCTCCTTACTTTCATATTCATAACATCGCATAGTGTTAACGGGAATTTTACACTTACGACTGTTGCAAGATCGACAACATATGCAAGAGCATTGCTGCCATCCTTCTTCTGCATGTCTAAGCAGTTGGTTTGCTAGAAAAAGAGATAGGACTCCACATTATGAATAAATCTGCTTGTCGAAAGTCAAGCCAAATCAGCCTGAACTACCCTGACTCCCAACATTTGGTATGTGGATCCGTCAGCCCTGTCATTTCCGATGAGAGCAAGAAGTTGTTGAAGGCGTGAAAGATGTCTAAAATTGCTACACAACCATATCCTTTGAAGGATAATTGTTATTTTAAATGTGCCATGATCTCATGAATCGCTGTTTCTGTGGGCATACCCTTGGTGGAAGCGTGTTGGTTTTGTGACAGCTTGGCCTCAACTGCCTCCCTGATATGCAACTCTGCAAGCCGCTCCATTGTATTTAATTTGTGAATCGAAAAACTTACAGTTCTGAAGTCCTTAGGCTTGATGTGCGACATATTCCCCGCCTCGGGGATGAGTACGACTTTTAACTCGCGCCTATTCGATACGTGGTTGAGAGTGAGAAGTCCTTCTTGTTGTTGTTGTTGTAGCAGCATACAAATTCCCCAAAGACTTTTTGGGGAGTATTGCTGGAGTGACAGTCCTTGGCCAGATATAAATCTGGGTCGTTCCGGTTACGTAGATCCGACTGTCGTGGGAACGTGAGAAGTCCTTCTATTACAGCATGCTGAGATGTTGCACTACAGTCCAATGATTGCTGCAGTTGAATGGATGGGACCCCATCTGGCTGTGAGGTCTCGTATGGCTTAAAGTTGCCAATGGCCCAGGAGACATTGTCTTTGGAGATGATTTCCTTTTTTTATAAATTTACGGTTTATCATCAAAGCCAGGTCAACAGAAGCAGCTTTTCTTGTAGTTCTGGGCACCATAGAAAAATCAATCCATTACAAGTAGGACACGCCGGTTGGCTTCCTCGACATAGTAATTGCTCAATCTCTGGTAAAGGTTGGAACATATGACCCCATATGCAAGTGGCTCGAGCAAATGCTTAGAAATAGAATATAAACCACTGGTTCAGCAACACTGTCCCGTTACGCAAGTAGAGACACTCTTCAAAGGGGAGTTCTGCCATACTTACTATGGTGGTGGCACTTGATGACATTCTGCTGGATCTCAAAAAACGTGGAGTGTAGGTAGTAACATATGCTATGATGTAGGGGTGGCGGTATCAGGTGAGAAGAAAAGCCCCCGATTGGCGAAATTTTAGAAGGAGCTCTGCTCAGGCTACTCTCATGAACCACAAAGGGTGGTCTAGATTTCACCCTTAACAAAACGGAAGTGATGCTGTTTGCCGAAAAAACGAAGATAGCACATTTCAAGCTACCTTCCCTTAATGGAAGGACTCGCACGTTTAGCCTCGGAAGGCTAAATACTTTGATGTCATATTAGATACCAAGTTCTACTAACCTACGGTGCGTTAGTTTGATTGCCAGCACTATATAAACAATAGAATGTCCGGAAACTAAGCAGTATGCAAAGAGCAGCTTGTGCAGGTGTTACATTCGTAAAATTGCTGAGCACCGGCAATCATACCCAAAGATTCAGGCGGTTGGAGATCACGGTCATAGTGGTATTCTTACAAGCTTTTTCAAACAAGGAGACGATCTGTGTAACGGCAAGGATATGTTTCAGGAAAAACTATGAGGTGAGGTTCCTTTTTAGACGGAAGGTGGTGTTCTCCGGGACATTGAATGTCTCTCTCTCGTTCCGACGACCAAAGTTTGCTGGCAGGAGTACTGTGTATCGAGAGGGCCCTAGGATGTAAATGCGAAAGAGTACGAACAGCATACTATGTAGATTTTCTCTAATAGCCAAGAGCCACCTCTGGCTCTTGCTTCACCGGTAATAAAGTCTAAAATAGTCAGGGTTTGCAAATGCACGTTAGGCTCGACGACTGAGTCAATAGACATCCCCCTCATCTGGGTTCCCCGCCATGTGAACATAATACGGAAATGAGACGACTGATTTATTGGCTAAGATCGGGGCGTATCTTGGTGAAATCGAAGCAGAGACAATAAAGTCCCCACTCGGACTCATCAAAAGGGAACTACATTTAATTTTTGCACATATGCCTGACACGTTAGAATAACTTTCAACCCTGCAAATCTGCGAGAAATATATGGAAGCATTGCGACAAAAAAAAAAAACGGAGAACGTTTAAAGAGGTTAAGAAAAGCTATAGTTAGGTTACCAGCCACGATAACTAGGTACTGGCCCATTGGTAAATATGCTGCCAAAATGGGCCTTCCGTACAACCCACGATGCTGTAGCTGCAATCCGGAGAAAAGTAAGGTAACGGTCCTACAGTATCTCAGAGAGTTCCCAGGATTGGCGTGTATAATGCATGACACAATAGGAAGATTCTCCATTCAAAATAGTATGAACATTTCCAGATGCTCCATTTCAAACATAAATAGATTCATCAACTTATCCAAGGGGTTTGACGAAACCGACGAATCATGAGGGTAGTTAATATAAGGGGTTCTAGAGAAAACATATCGAAATGGTGCTCTCATCGCTAAAACCAACAAACATTAAGGTCAGAGAACGATTAGAAAACATTTCGTATTCTTATATGTTTCTCAAAGGTAGAAGGTTAGAAGACGATTAGAGAAAGTGTCGAGAACTGTCAAGCTAATTAGCCTTGGCACCAGCAAAGGTTAAACATTTTGGAAAAAACTTATGTAAATACATATGTATAAGGAAACTTATGTAGCTTACATTATTGTCACTGTTTGCTTGCAGCTTTAATAACAATTTTATAATCAATTCCATATCTTTACAGATTTTGTTTGATTGTTTTTACGCTCTTTACAATTATCGCAACGGTGACCGTTCTGCTGTCGGCTCCACACATCATCGTGCAATAAGCCTAAATGCATATGAGACCTAAGCATAAGCATAGGATAGACATATTCAAACTACATATATACCTTAAAAAGAAATATTTTTTCCAGAGGAAAAACACTTCCAAAAATAAGAGGAGTAGGAATGCAAGTTGAAAAAAAAACATCACAATTAAGTAGTTTTAGTTTAGAAAAGTGAAACTACTCAATACTTATTGAATTAGGCGAAAGACCAATTGAAAAGTTCACAAAAATCAATACAAAAAAAAATTGTTAATTAAATTTTTAAGAAAAACTGAAAACTAGTTACAAAGCAGAGAACACAAAATAAAATGTATGTATGTTGTATGTACATACATACATACATACATATGTATATACAAGCGTAGCATGTAAGAAAACTGGCAACAAAATGGTTACTTAATACAAGCAAATTCAAATACTTTTACGAAATGGAAAAAAGGAAAATTCACAACAAACTGCCGTACACAAATATGTTGAGTATTTCGAAAACAAAAAAGTACTTAGTAAACCTTAAGCTATTCTAGGAAAAAAAATAGTTATATACATATTTAGTAAATTTATTAAATAGGAAAACATTCTACATGGAATTCAGTTTAATTTACATACACTGAAAAGAGTCTTAGAATTAAATGAAAACAAATATATTAAAAACAGAAAACAATTTAAAAAGAGGACGTTCGTTATAGCAAAGACAATTTGTGGAGGAAATGTTTTCTTATTTCATAAACTAGTTAATAGGAGTGTTTGTTACGAATAAGAAATCGTGCAAAATGAATGGATTCTACTGTCGGTACATATGTAGCTGTGTAAGGTAATTATTTTTTTATTTAGCATAGAATAATATTTAAAGCTAATATTAAAGAAGTGAAAAAAGGAAAAAATAAAATAAAAAACAGAGATTGTTCCTATGAAACATTGAAATACACGTACATACACTAACACAAAAGTGCTTAATTTAAGACAAAATCACACGGAAAAGAATGCGTAAAAAATCTTCAATTCGACCACACGTTTCCGGTGGCGCGTTAGATTAGAACTATGTAATTCATAATACGAGTACAGAATGTATTGAATAAGAAAAAAAGTTTGCATTAATTGAAGTTGACAACAGGCAATAGAAATTTAAAAGGTATTACCACTACATACACACAAATACATATATGTATGTACTTTAGAAAGAGACAAATATACACGCATACGAGCAGAAGAATAAAAGAGTTAGCCTACGAAGGTTGGACAAGAAAGACGCGGCATGAAGAGAAAGAAGTTATGAAGTTAATGCTAATGTCAATGTTGCCATATTCACAGTTTTAACTGTAAATTATAGTTTTTTTTGACAAACTTACAGTTGTTTAAATTACCTCCTACTAAAAATTACAGTTTTTTCGAGAGTTCCGAATTGAATGAGTAACTTAAAATTTCACTTTCGGTTTTTTTGATGTCAACTTTTAAGATATAAGGGGACAAACTTTTTCAGCTGTCCCTTGCATTCCAGTCGCCACAGCAAATGCGGAACGAGTATTTTCCCAAATCATTATAAATGCAACAATAAGTGAACTTGAAATTCCAGCACTCTCTGGTATTTTAAGAACTAAATGTTTCTTTCAATAATAATTCAGAAGGCACTAAATTTGATCAAATGCTCAAAAACGTTACGTCGATATTTTGCAAAAGGGCCCATCGACCAATTGCAAAACCGCCTATCTCACGGCACACAAATTTTACAGGAGAGCGGGAAACGGTTTTTCTCTGAAGGCATTTCTTGTTTTAATAACGATTTTAAGATTTTTATGCATAAATGTCGATGCCTGCAGTTCAGGGTTACTAAATCTCATTTTTGCCACAACGGTTTATGATATTTCATTTTGAAAGAATCGCTTTTTGTTATCTATGTTTAATAAAGTTACAAAAAATTTTAATTTTTTTAATTCTTCATTTCTATTTTTACAGTTTTTTTGTCTAAAATACAGATTTTCCCTGGATATTTGCAGTTTTTTGCAAACAGTCTTCGCTCAAGTTACTAAATTTCAGACTATAAATTAGTGACTATTTTTGTAACTTGATACGCTTTGGGTATTCAGTAAGGGAAAGTCACAAGTTGATATAAATATTGAGCAAATGAGCAAGGAAGGGCAGGAAACTCAGCCAGGGAATTGGCTAGAGTCAATGAGTCTACCCGCGAATATTTGCTGAGATACCCATCCCTAGCTTCGACAAACGGGTCTGGTGAATGGTCTTATTAGAAGTTTTTCTCACCTTCTTTAAAAAAAAAAAAAAACAGTAGCCATCACTTTCCCCACCGATGCCTCGATGCGTCGACTATTTACACATCGAGTGGAAACTTTTCAATGCATCGAAGCAAAACATCGATATTTTCGATGCATCGATGTTTTTTCGACATCCCAAAAATCGCGTGAAAACTCCAAGCACTGTTTGATCTTTAGCAGACATTGCACATAAAAAACTGATCGTGAAACAAGAGCAAAATAGTCGTAGATGATACTTCAATCATTGTGCGCTTTTTATTTAAAAGTTCTTTTCAACAAAAATCTCGTTTCCCTCCCCAAGCTCTTCATTGCGCGTATTCTTTGTCCCCCCTATCGTACCAAACTCTTCTAAATGTGGAAGAGTTCAATAATAAGGGTTCGAAAGAAATGATATCCAGCCTAATATTTTACAGGATGATTAGCAATTTGAATTATGGCGATTTATTGTAAATTTACATAAGTATGTATCTGTCAGTAGCTCTGAAAGAAATTTGAATATTAACCAGTAGTTGGTCCAAAAACAGGAAGCTCAGATTTCCAATTTGCGACATATGACTTTGAAACATTTGACTTAAAGTATACGTTTTATCTTCAATATAGTAAATGCAAATTTTCTTACAATCACTAAGCAGCTTTTTTCTTAAGTTATATATAGTGGCTATTTCAAAACTCTCGTCATCTTCATGCTTTAGGCAGTCGTTTTTTTTATCAGAAATTATGTAAAGGTTATTTTTTTCGCTTTGCTGAACCACTTGGTGCTCTTTGTTAGTTTCATTACGTCCCTTACATTAACGAGCGCTTACCACCTAACTTCTAAGCCTCCTCTTTGTTTAAGCCGCCGAGGAAGATATTCATCGATTCTTTTTTTAGAGATTAACTACACTTCTTATAATCTTTGGCGACCTCACTATCACAAAAATAAATAAATTTCGAGGTTCTCCGCAGGGAGTTAGGGTTAGGGTTAAGGCGGTTACTTCTTCTCAAGGGGCTCTCTTAGAACGTGGGCGTTGGTCCTTTGTGATACCACTGCGAACAGCAACTGCTAAGTTAAAGCGAGAACCCCTGCTTGCCGAGAACGAAGTTTCGGAGGCGCCAGATGTTAGTCCCTGCAAGTTCCTCCGAACTAGTTAGAAAGGGCGAACCCAAGTGGCACAATCTAGAAAAAGCTGGACTGTCTAAGAGGGAGTGTGGACATGATTTCACCACGCACCTGCGACTAAATGGGTCTGGAGTGGTGTTTACTCAAACTGCGTGAACCCCGATAGGGCAGTGGCCTGTCAGTTTCCCCGCAGAGTCGTTACCCAAAATTTGAAGACGGGAGACGGGTTTCTCAATAGAACCACACCCTGCAGGGAAATATACTCTGAGTTGAATTTCGTGGTCACTATTGAGGCCGAAGACTGGTGTGAGAAAAGGACAGTTTGTTGGCTTTACATGCCTTTATTTTGGTGCCTGCCAATGATGAATTTTGCAGGAGATGCGAAATTAATAAAGAGAGTTTGGAGCACATTATTCGAGTGTCCAGTTCTTAGCAGGCTGCGGACGGGTCTGACAAAATTGGGTATAACAAACATTTCCAGCTTGCCAAAAGACTGCGATATACTGTAACATTTCTCCGAGTTCCCAGAGATTAGCTGTTTAATTTCAGGCTTAAATAGCTTTTGCTTGTAGCGCTATGGACTTCAATGATCTCTGCCAAGCCAAACAGTGGACTAACCTAAGCTATTCTTATTTAGGTGTCATCGTCAAGAAATGTGCTCAGCTTGACATATAACTCACAATACGAGATGCTGACTAGAATTGGCAATGACTCTCAATTACTTACTTTTTGAGAAAGCTGTTGCAGTCAATCCAAGTAAGTTATTTTGTCACCTTTTCCCTTAAAACATTTAACCATACTTTGATGTCAATTTCATCGGTGAGTTATTTTCCAAATAAGTTGCTAAAGTCGTTTCAAACTATTGTAAAGGAAATCCCAATCTATGGAAAGTTTTTACTTAAGAATACATTTCTTATATATGATAGCTATTATTTGCTATGAAGCGCATAGAGAAGTACTAACTGCCCTAATCCCACGCTAATGACAAACCTCATTTTATGACTATTGTCATAACTACTGCGCCTAAAACTATGCTGCAGAATATAAACATTGTTTCGTCGTTGTCACGTACTCAGTAGGTCACAGCAACAACAATGACGGTTGTCATCATTAGTAGACTGCGGATTTTTATACAAAATACGAAGCCTAGAAATATGTACAGCAGAA
The DNA here is from genome assembly GCF_001687245.7 of Rhagoletis zephyria. NCBI lineage: Eukaryota > Metazoa > Arthropoda > Insecta > Diptera > Tephritidae > Rhagoletis > Rhagoletis zephyria. The sequence goes on from NW_016159694.1 coordinate 26,951, forward strand.
CTATATGCAAAGTGTAAAAATTTGTATACATTTTGTTTATAGTTAAGTGATACACATTTTTAGAATCTGTTTTTTGCATAAAAATCCGCAGTCTAAGCATTAGTACACTTCAAATTAATTTTTAGTGGCATAGTTTTGGGCGCAGTAATTGAGAGATTGTCATGCCAAGAGTTTTGATATTGGCTTGGGTATAAGGTTGTAAATTTGTATCAATTTCCATATATTTAATAGTTAAATATCGCAAAAATCAATTAGCCCTTAACACAATGTAATACTTTACATGAAATCGAATTGCTATTCACCCTTTAAGCCAAATACGCGATTGCTGAGAGGGCAAATGAATACTGAAAACGAGAGCACAAATACAATATGAGAACCATAGGTGGAAAAAGAATAGCTGAAGTTAGTTAAAAAGCGAGTACAGTGTGTTAGAGCAGGTAAAAGAAAAGAAAGTATGTAGAACAAATTATGTGAGTAAAAGAGAAATGAAATATTTTTTATGCGCATTTATGTATTGTAAAGAATTTAATATTACAAAAAAGGTATGAAATAAGTAAGAAATTAAAAAAGTGAAGTTGATGCATATGAAGAAACAATAAAAGTAAAACTGACAGCAGCGCAGCGAATGCATTCAACTCGTAGCAGTAAGTGGGAGAGGAACAATAATAATTGCAGGTGCAACAACTACAATGTACGAACAAAAGTAGCAAAAAAAACACTAATATACTTAGCATATAAAAATAGCATTAAAAAAATAGATGACAAGTTGCAAGAATATGTGCACATAATAAAACATAACCAAAAATACTTTAAACGAAATTTAATTATATGTATTTACATATAACACAGCAATAAGGCGAAACCGGGAATGGTAACAATTATTCAACAAAAATAGTTTAAAATCAATATTAAGGTGTTTTGTTTGTTAAACGTTTTGATTTGTTTTAAAAACTGACCACACAATATAAAAATAAATAGCATAAGCAATAGTCACAAAAGTTTGAATACATGAAATGTAACTATTTTTGTAACAAAAATTACACAACACACAAACGCAGAAAAAAATCCTTCCCAGCTTTTCATGTTTACTATAATTTGGATCACAGTTGGTCATTTAATAGGCGCGTCTTCGAAAACTTTTAAAAGCTCCCGTACGATTTAAACACATCCGACTGCTACAAGCTTTTATTGGCCAACACTACTTTAGATCACAGTTGGTCATGAATCAATAATAAAAGGTTTGCTCAAAAAAAAGTTTTCTCGCTCCCTCTTGACAAAATCGGCTCCCTTAGCAGAGCACTGTGTGTGGGTTCGTGTGTGTGTGCAAAGCTTTTGTAAGGGAACTAAGGGAGTGTCAAAACTTTAATGTCACTAATGAGCAAACCTTTAATTATTGAATCATGACAGTTAGTTACTGCATAGCAGGGTATACAACTCATTTTTGAGATTCGATTTCGATTTCGGTAATGAAATTCCGCGATTTTGCCCGAAATTCCATACCCATAGATATGTCCTTATTTACAAAAAAGGAAATTGTATGTATTTTCTGCTTATTTTATTTTTAAATGAAATTCATCTATTCTATATTCTTAAACCAAACCAAACTTTTTTAAAGTTAGTTGACATGTAAAGAATAAAAAATGTACATATGCGTATTTAAAGAAAAAATGAAGAAACATTCGTAAAAATGTCGGGCTTTTTAATTAGATTTTCTAGAAAGATTTTGAGTATGCACTTTTGTAGCCCACTTAATTCTAGTATAATAAAGTGCAAGTTTCAAGTGTCTAAAAATGTTGATTTTAGAATTTTTTTGCCAAATGCGACAAAGAAAATTGTTAAAAATCAACGTTAATTTTTTACCAATTGAAACTTTACTATACTAGAATTGAAGGAGCTACAACAGCATACTCAAAATCTTTCTAAAAAAAATCTAATTAAAAAGCTCGAAATTTTTACCAAAATTTGTTGAATTTGTTTTTTAAATATTGCGTAAAGTTTGAAACTTAGATTTATACGGTTTTTGTTAAGGAATGCACTTATAAAATTGAAAAGTAACAAAAAACTGAAATAATATGTGCATAATTGCTTATGACACAGCGCTTTAAATTCCCCACAAAAAAGGTCAATTCACCGATTCCTCACGCAAACTGAAATTCCCCGCAAATCGGGGAATTCCCCACGAGTTGGCTTCCCTGCTGCATAGGTACGCGTAAGTAAGCTAGTAAAAGCTCTCTGTATAATTTATATAAAGCTCACAGAAAATAAAGCTTTCGCTGGCCAACACAGTTGGTAATTTAAAAGATACGCGTGTCTAGGATTTTAAAAGCTCTCTGTAAAATTTAAATATAAATTACTGCACCTGGCCAACACTGCTTTAGTTAAATAATTTTCAATGCACATTTTGTCCGTTTTTTTTTCCTGAGTAACCTAGTGGGAATTATAAAAGTTAACCATTTTCTTTTTGGTGTTATATACGCAATTAGTTAAGGCTTTGCTTGTACCGAATCCATGAAAAAGTACTGATTTTTTAACTTTGAAAATCCAAAGACGACTCAACTTTTACGAAATGAAAAATTTTTTAATTGCTTAAGTTGAAGACCTGACCATCGACATAGGGCATGCCAAATCGATGTCTCCTTTTCATCCCAAGTTATTTGAGTATTGAAACAATGTCACACTCTCCTGCGTGTCACCTTTAAGAACCCTTTTAACAAATCTAACTAGTTTATTTTTCAAAGCTCGTGAGTCCTTTTCATGTCGTGCCTTAAGACTACGCAATTGTGTCGTTTTTACTATAGACCCTTTGTTACGCCTAACCTGATCTGGGAATCCTAGAGTGAGTGACGTTGACATAACCTAAGGCTGCTTTTACTTCAAAATGACTGTCAGCGAAGATAGCGACGCGTCATCACGTCTACTAATAGAGTCTTGCCGCTCTGTATTAGTGTAGCTGCCTTATTTAGAGCAAAATTTCTCGGAATAGTACCATCGCCATCTATTTCCTCCATCTTCGTAAATAGCTATCGTTGTAGAAGGTAATACGAAAACTTCCCGTGGGGAGTCCTGAAATGAAAATACCTGCTTGGTAATTACGTTATTGTGCTTCTGACAGCCACTTTTGTGAAGGGTTTCTCCACATACAGCATCAATAGCCAATTCCACAAGCCGGCCCTTAACAAATATCCAAAGGACCGGCATTATCTCCCAAATTCGGCATACTTACCCCAAATTATGCTCATTTGTTGCGATCTTTTCAACTGCCTCACCGACGTCATTTCCGACCGAACTTCTCACATTTGTCTTTCGCAGGAGAATTTTATACCTATTTATATATCTACGTGGACGATAACGAACAATAGAACTATTCTACGTATGATCTTTGGTCCAAGACGCATGAATGACGATGCTCCATTGCAAAGATACTCCATGGGTGGTCAGCGAAAGAAGGAGCAATAGAAGGACCAAGTGCAGGAGGACCCGTCTGCACTCGGGATGTTCAACAGGCGCAAGTGGCAAAGTGTTTTAGTCTCGGCCCAAGCCGCTGAACTCCTCCATATGAGCACCTTCTTCCTGGTCTTACTTTATGTCTATCTCTTATCGCTGAAACATAGGTCGGAACACAAATATTTTAACCTTTTTTTAATTGTTTTTAACCGAATAATAGTTTTTTAGTCATATTTGTTAAGCGTTTTGTGCGATTTTGGTTCCAAAAATCGGGATTTCAAACATACGTAAACGAAATTGCGAGTTATATTCAACAATATTTATTGAGCTCGAGGCCGTTTTTTTTTTTAATTTATTGTGGAAAAGCAACAATAATTTGAAAAAAATGTAGAAGTGATAGCTATTTCGGAAATCACCACATTTCCTCATCAGACTTCTTTCAGTAGGATTCGAACCGAAGATCCCACTGACTCAGCCAGTTGCCTACGCACTGTGCTAAGTTCGCCTTGTTAATTATTGTTGCTTGTTGCAAGTTTATGGCTTCTGTAAGCATCTAAACTGTAACCCAGCATTTACTCCTCTCTAAAAACTTAAAAGTAACTTATTTAGATAGACACATGTGTAGGCGGCCGACCAGGTAAGGACTTCTATGGATAATCACATCTCTTAATCCTTAGATAGAGCTGCCTATTATAAATGCGCACTGTGAGTTTCTACAGCAGAGTTTGCAGATGGTCCATATATCTTCACCCTAAAGTCACTTCGTTTCTCCCTAAAAAAAAACCCTACACATACATGTGGGTCATTCCATGAAAAAGAGGAAAACGACATAAATTTTAAAATGCTCTAATTACCTCTATTTCAGTAGTAACCTCTTTTTAAATGACATTAACCAGTTGAAAGATATTAAAAAAATAAAAAGAAGTTGTAAGGTTTGTCTATGGAAACTTTTACTTTATCCATAATTAATTACTTTACACCAAGTCACAAGGACATGTCCCACCAGTCACAAATTTAAATATCTTTTAATATTCCTATGAAGATTATATAAGCCTAATTTTTATTGAAAACGAAAGCGTATAGTTCGTATTTTACAAGACAAAAACATCTTTCGCGATGTTTAATTTTTTTGGCTAAAATTCTTCTTTGTGTGCACGAAGGTAAACTAGCGCTATTTTCAATGTCCCACCAGTTACATTCATTCAAATCATAGTTACATAAATCTTAGAAATCGTTTGGTATTTTTGTGGTTGTTCTGGCGACGTAGTTATAAAAACCCCTAAGAAAGTTCGTAAAGATATTTTATTCCTATTTTCTCCCTAATGACCCAAAATCTAGGGAGAAATAGCCTAAACTGGCAACACTGTCCTACAGGGAGTAGACCCTTCTAAGCTAAGGCATATCAAGAGGAATTCCGATGAACCACTCTTTAATATTTTTAACCAACTTCCAAAAAAGGAGGAGGTTATCAGTTCGTCGGAATATTTTTTTTTTTATGTATGCATAACTTTGGACCACGTCAACCGATTTCGATAATTCTTTTTGCATCGGAAAGTTAGTGTCTCAGAGGTGGTCCCATACTAATCTGGTTGAGATCCGATCAGTGGATCATGCGATATATATATATATATATGGGAGTTGAAGTCGGTTTTTTTTTTGCTAAAAACTATTTGTTCTATTTCACTTACTACCTACGTTTCTTTAGCCAAGACTTCAGTTATATGAAAGCATTGTTCAGCTATGGGAATTCATAGTGGTATCTCTATTTCACGTAACTACTAAACAAACATATACCCGTATACCTGATCTTCTGCGGTCTAGAAATCCTCGAGCGAAAAACCCAAACCAAAGTAATAAGATGTGCAAATTTCATTTTCTCTCAGACTTTATAAATCGCTTATTACTTCCTTCAGTCGAACAAGTGGTTCTACGATTTTATTCGAATTAGTTTCCATGGGGTGAAATTGATCATTAGATGGTTGCCGACTCATCACTTACCGGTACAATTAGAGATTAATTATGATGCTTTGGCTTGACAGGCAGACTATACCCTTAGCCTATGGCTAACGCAACTTGCCGTGTGTTATGAATATCTCAAAGTAGCGATAGCGATATGATATTGGCGTTTGTTTTTTTCAAAAATAACCAATGAAATTAAAGCAATACTCTGCCTCTCTCTTTTCATACCAATTAGGGTACAAAAGGGTAAAGTTTATCTCCTCATAGGTTATGCAGTTAATTACTCATAAATAGGTTCAAAATGGTACAATAATGCCATCCATCCTTTCCCAAAGTTCCTTCCCCATATCCGCATTTTGTTAAATATGACAAAATTTCTTCGAATATGTCGCACTTTGTACTAAATTTGTATTCATGATTTTAACGAGGCTTCAAGTTTGTCAGGGTTTATGTATATCTCATAAAAAACATATGTAATTTGTATGTATATTATCCTCAAATTATATCTAGCGTATGTATTTTAGTTCTCGACAATTGGAATAGCATATGTGCAAATCTAACGAGTTGTTTTTTTAGTGTCATTTCCTTCTCTCGCTAGAAAAAAACACTAAAGCATTCATATATTTCATCAATGGAGTTCCAGAAACAAGTACAGTAAAAAATAAATTAAGTATTTGAATAATTTTAGTCTTAAAAGTTTATTTAGTCGAAAAAGTACCGAAATTATTAATTTTTTCATTGTCAGTCGAAAAAATCATAATTGTTTTTTTAATAAATTTGGGAAGTGTTCAAATAGATGGAATAGACGTTGGCATCAAATACAACATATATGTGAAATTTCAAGAGTGTGCCACCAAATTAAAAAAAAAAAATGGCAGTATGCGAAATATTTGTTGCGACTACTTTGAAATTTTGGAAATGTTGCTATTTATTTATTTTTTTATTCGAAATGTTAAAATTAAATGGTGAAAAGTTCTTGCCAAAACGAACGAATCTAAATAGTGTAACAAAACTACTGTGCCACCAAATGAAAAAAAATGCATTGAGTAAAAGATGACTATGATTTGAGAAACTAAAATTCCATTTTTACAATTTTTATTGGCACACTCGAAATTTATTCTGAAATTTTTATATACATTAAAGAATGTAATATATATGTATGTGTGTAAGGAATACTGTGTTAAAATCTTCCACGCTTTAATTTTAAATAATATCACTTTTAAATTAAGGCGTGCGAGTAAACTCGTTAGTTGACTGAGTATGGTGCTACGGGGCGTATACGTTACTTACACAACTACGGGTGTAAATGGGCGCGAGTTGTTATTTTTACTTTTTGTAGTACATATGTCTTTTTTAAGTTTTAACTTAAATACAATTTCGCGTTGCAATCTTGTTCTTTATGCGAAATTGAAGATAATGCATTATCTAAGATAAATGTGCAAACATTTTCGACCAAAAGCACGTTTTTGTCGAAAAATTTAACAACTCGTGAGATTTCCACATATATATGGTTCGCATAAATAGGCATCCCAACCTCCTTAAATTCAACACAACAAATTCGGATGCTTCTCCTGAATGACTAACCACTGATTCCTTCACTTGTTTGCAATTGTAATCAAATCCCTCCACACGAAAAATGAACTCAACTGAAAACTGTTTACTTTAATAGTATTGAAATGTTTTATTTTTTCTTAATGCAATTTTGCAATCAAATTTTCAAAAACAATGAAAAACAAATCAAGGTTGTTTACGACGAGACCCATACTTTTCAAAAAGTTGTACTTTACTTAAACAAATATGTAATACTTTCTTATAAAATGTACTTTAGTAAATACTTTACATTACATAGTACTCGTACTTTAACGTCGTATACTTATACTTGTATGTACAATGTATGTAGACCCTGAGCTCTTTTATATGTATACCCAAGTACCGTTACTTAAATGAATGTCGGCTGGTATTTAGCGCGTATTCAGTGTCGAATAACTAACTACTATTTATATTACAAGTATATATTTTATAAGAGGAAGAAGAAAAACATCTTTTGTAAACTTAAGCTTAAAAAAAAAACTAAGCATCTAAACACGTTCATACTTAGAAAAGATTACAAAGGATTTGCGCTAGCGAATTGTCGGACGAAAGTACACTACGCTTACGTACCCGTATTACTGTCAAATGACATCTCAACACAAACATTTCTTAGCAAATTTTTATAAAAATATTTATTAAAAGCAGGATTATATATATGTATGTGTATGTATTTGGTTTTCGTTTTTATGTATGTATGTATAAAAAAAACTGCATACGACGGCAACAAAATTTTTTATTAGCAATACAACTTTTCTATGAAACTGTCTACATGTTAAGCATTAAAATTTAGAACTAACTCTTAACTTAAACTAACGCTAACTGATAGGAAAATGAAGAAACACTATTCTCAATTAAGTTAGAGCTAAAACGCATCCTTTTACCCAACAAATCACTGTTCAAAAAAAAAAAAACACACACAAAAAACAAAAAAAAAAACAAAGGATACCAAAGACGAATTTAATTGACAAAAAGAGCATAACTAAAATAAGTATACATATGTCTGTATGCATGCGTACAAAAATATGGAAAGCCCGTTAAAAGTATGCTGTACTCCACTATATGCACATAAGTAGCGAAAATCTGAAACTTTTTTTTTTAACTATTTTAGTAAAACTAATTTGCTGAAAAGAAGAAAACTTACTAGCTACACACACACGCATTGGCATATTATTAATACACAGACAATGCGCACAAAATTTGTAAACCAATTATTTAAACAAACAAGAAATAACTAAAAAAAAATTAATGGAATTACATAAAGTGCGCGTGTAAACACAAGAACTACTTACTTAAAGTATATTCAATTGAGGCGCAACATACTCGTACATACAAATTCGCCGCGAAATGTGGTAAAGACGGTTAGGTTTTTTATACTGAATTGTTGTTGTTAGTTTAAACGTCAGTAATTAGAGAAGCGCTAAGATTTAAAGATTGTCATGAAATGTCATTAGCGAATGGATTAGTTATAAATAAAATGTTGTAATAGATTATGTAAACCAATGTTAAAAGTTTTTTTGGCATATCGATGGTGCCCTGCAATAACGACACAACTCAAAACTAACAAACAAACCTTACTACTCTTAGGTGGCTCATATCTGTAATCATTGTCAACCGTCAATCTATAATCCTTACTTAAGTAAGTAGTACGAATTACTAAAGTAAAAAGTACGGATTAGACAAGGATCAGAGACATGAGGCGCTTGACTAGAAAAAGGGTTTGGTTTTTTGTTTTAGTTTTGAGTTGTGTCGTTATTGCAGAGGACCATCAATATGTACATCTGTAGGGTATTGATTTGGTAAAATCTGTTGCTGCCAGATACACTTGTTTAAATACTACACATTGTGCACGCGCTATTACGTTTAAATGTACATACATACAGGGTGTCGTTATGCAGTGTTATAGGGAATTTACATGATTCAACTTTCACAGGCGATTAGTTGAACCAAAAGTTGAACGAAAGTAGGGAGCCCACCAATTTCATTGTAAGCGATTAGTTGAAAGGCTGTTTACACCAGGCGATTGTTGCTTTCAACTAAAAATCGCCTGAAAAATCGCCTCATGTAAATTCCCTATAAGGAATAGACTTTATTACTCTTATTTGATCTTAATAAACGCATCACGCCGTATAGTGTGTTTTCATTAGCTCCGAATGCTCAATTTGGTCATAGAAAAAACGGATAGTGGAAATTGTTTAATGGTTATTTCTTCTTCCAAAAAATGTTACCCTTCCCCGGTACGAAATGTGTTTGATGTTACATTCCACTCTGTAAAAAGCCATGTTTTTTTTCCTTTTAGTCCTTGTCTAGCTCACGCATTTCATAATATCGTCGTTTTAAGAAACCATCTGATTTTGAGGGCAACCATCTCCCCTGACAAAGCTTCACAGCGCAGAGAATGTGCCTTTTTTAGACTTACAAGAGTGTGACATTTAAAAAAAAAAAACGAACACAAAATTTTCCAACCCTTTGCTTATAATTTAGAATCGAACACGAGAAGAGCCATTCCCCATATTGTACAAATGTACTAAGTGTTCTTATATTAAGTTTATTCTATTTAAAGTCGTTTTGTCGTACGAAATTATTAATTTTTCTACGAGAGATATTTTGAGTTTACTGAAGAGAGTTACCAGCTGTTTAAAAAATTAGATTTAATTTTTGGCTTTTTAAAATATTTATCTATATGTATTTATAAAGCTAAATTCTCGTCATTATCATCAATAAAATGATACGCAGAACAAAAGCAATATTGGAAATTTTGTGCGTGTTTGAGTTTTAAAATTATTTTAAGCAAATAAAGAGTATACAAATTTACCTGACACCCTGTATAATCTCTTTGTTTTTTTGTTAAGTTGTTGTTACAAATTAATATTTTAAATGCCGAAAAAAGCTCAAAAGCTACATAGAAGCAAATCATAGAGTATGTAAACTTAAAGGTTAATAAAATAAAGAGCATTCTACGAAAATCCTTGTACGAGGGTAAACTAAACAAAATATTTGTTTTCAATTAAAAAATAAGTTATAGGAAATTTGATGAATTGAAAATTGATATAAGGTTTAAATGGATTTTATTAAATAATGCAGCAAAACTAGTCAAATTAATTAATTGTTCTAATTTGCTTTAAAAAAATGCTGACAATTTAAAATCGAAGTTATACAAACTGTAGTCATTTATGTATATGTAAACGTTGCTTAAAGACAAATACTAAAAAGAAAAATAACCTGCCATCCCAAATAAAATATTGTTTTATACCTTATTAGTTTTGGTTTATTTTTTCTTTTAAACTCCAATATAGATATAAAAAAACTACTACTACTAATAATAATACTAACAAAAACGAACCCACCCAAAGAGAATTAGCAAAATTGTATTATTTGTCATAATCAAATCACTTAAATCTCAATTTAATTTGTCACCTCAATGGAAATGGAATGTATGAAGAATGCACTTCTATCATTGCGTTTTAAATAAAAATTCGTAGAAATATACATACAGAAAAAATAAAAATAAAAAATTACAAATACTGTTACAAAATTGCATGTAAAAATTAAAACTGACAATTAATTGTGTATATCTTAATTTAAAATATAAGTAAGAAATTAAAATTTAAAATAAGTTGTAATGCATACAAGGTCTGTTGTCGATCGATCGTTATTGACAGACAAAAAACTGTTTCGTCACATTGACGATAATTAATAAATTCAAAAAAATTAAATAATTTAACTAAATTATTAGCATAAAATTAGTTTATGAAATTGAAGAAAAAAAAACAAACAAAAAACAGAACATATTGAAAAAAGAGAAATATGAATAAAGATTTTCTTTTTGGAAAAAATACAAAGCAATAAATATTATTTTCTTGGCTAAAGTTCTATCAACAATGTTATATGCAGGTAATTTGGTTAGTAGTATTTAATGTTGATTGATGAAAATTCCCTTAACCCACAATGCATTCGCTAGAAAAATCATTTCGTAGGGAGAAATTTTACAAATATTGAGGCTTAAAGGATGATCTGATTGTTATTTTTCCTATGTGCTCCTAACGATAAGTAAACTAATGTGGAGGGCACAAAGTGATATCTCCCAGACAGAACTGGTATTGTTGTTACCGCCTTTCCATTCGGGTACTTTTAAAGTAATTTGCTTATTATCCCTAGTGGGTACTTGTACATACATAATTTCACAACGGTAAATTTCCAAACATACATAAGTATTCATTTCATTGTTTTGTCATTTTGAAACTGTAAAATAAGAAGTTAAGAAGGAATATAAATGGATTAACGTTTAAATATGCGAGCTCAGTTCGCACGTAAAATTTGAAACAAATGTTTTTAAAGTAGTTTAAACAAAATACAAATCGTTACTACTGTGAAAAGTTGTTTGATTGAAAGCGAACTCCTGAAATTACAATTGTTTAGGGCCTGTATGCAGTTCTCTAGAAAGTCAAAAATTCCATACGAAATGACGTACAAGAAATGGCTAAGAAATTTTCTTAAGTCAAATTTCCTTTAGGCAGTATGCAGTTCTTAAGAAATTTGCTACGCTTTTTACTACGGTTTTCTTAAGTTTTTTGTGAAAAAAGAGCACAAGGCAACCCAGGTTTGCAACAGAAATATATGCCCGTTCCATTATTTCTTGAGGAAAGAGTGAGGCAGCAGGCTGTGAAATATCAAAAATGTCAAAATTCCTTGGAGACACAAACGAAATAATGGCAAATTTTTCTTGACCGATTTCTTGAGAGCTGCATACCAGCATTAACAAGGAAAACAAAAGTACTCACTTTTTCTCTGCCGTAATTGAAAGAAACTCTTTCCCCAGTGGGAAAATGTAATGTATAGTAATCGAAAAAATAATCAGTAAAGTAACCCTTTTCACATTCGAAAATACATTTTTTCCCCAGGGCGATGTCCTAAGAAAAGTGAGGCATTTAATTTTGCATTACCTAGTATCGAGAAATGAATGTGATTAAATATGAAATTTTTGGGACTTTTTGAATACATTATAATCCTGATTACATATTAAACAGTAATTCGACGTAAAACTCATAAGAAATACATTCGATTATTTATCACACATGGAATGCATTACTACTTTTCCCACTGGGATAGCTCGGAATCGTTGTGGACTCCAAGTAGAATTGGAAACAAAAGAGGGGAGAGCCAGAAAGTCTCTAGAAGCATACTACACTTGCAAAAGAATCTTTGGAAACAAACAATAGGCACTAAGTATCATCGTACGTTATCTACAACCCATGGGTCCTTAGTATAGTGGAGGGCTCGAGGGCCTGTGAGAGTGAGTAGCGCACCTCAGGAAGGGCTTAGCATGATTTTTCACTTGCAACCGCTGCATATTTTCATCCATGGTACGACCGCAAAGAGCGCTCTCAGGCTCAGAGAAGGTAATACGTGAATACGCTTAAAGAGGTCATAAACAATGGACAAGTCTTTCTCCGAGTGAACGCATGGAATATTCCACACAGTATAAAAATGATACCATGCCGTTCATAAAAATTTTTTAAAATAAATAAGAAAATGTCCTATCTCTCAATTTCTAACAAATTAAAAATTAGCACCCACGCACATATGGACAAATGTCGAAAAATACAAGAAGTGGTCGTAATTTGTTGAAACTTTACTCATATAAAAATTACTTCGCGTCAGTGTGCAAACCTCTACCACATACATATTTGGTAGATCTACCACATCTTTTTTAAAATTTGAGTTTCTACCACATCTAGGCAGAACAGTTTTTTATAATTTTCACATAACTTAAAAATTCAACTCAATTCGAATAATTAATCAAAATTTTTTTGAAACATACTTCATGAATTTGGCTTTAAATATACCTATAGGTATAAAGTTCTCATCAGGTCCATAATTTGAGAAAAACAAGGTCAAATTGTCAAAAAATCGCGTTTTTTGCAATATTTGAGAAGCTCTAGCAAATAATGAAAAGCTGATAGAACTTCACCTTAAGCTTAAATTAAGCTAAAACTCTTGACTACTGTCTCTTTAAATACCATCCCTGCACTTTGATCTGATGGTCACTTATAGTCATTTATTGAACGATAACAAAATACTGGTGTATTGTGCTATTAAAAGAAAAAAATGTTGCCAAGATCAGTTTTTGCTGTTCACCAAATGACTATAAGTGACCTTAGGGTCAAGGTCAGTAATTAAAGTCTATGTAAATGGTTCTATCATTATTTGGTTCTTTGCTAGAGATTCTAAAATATTGCAAAAAAAACGATTTTTTAACACTTTGACCTCGTTTTTCTCAAAATCGGGAACTGATGGAAACTTTATACTTACGGATTCGAAATGAGCATAAAAAGTCTATCAAAAACAGCTTTAAAAAATACCGCACCAAAATTGTTTCCATTTTTGTACATACGCAAAAGTATTAGTTTATTAAAGGATCATATATTTTATCAACATACAACATAATAAAATGGGGTTCTAGTCAGAAATGTAGACATTTTGAGTCCGGCAAAACATGCACGAATACTTAGTTCTTAATTACATAGTATATGTTTATACGACATATGTACATATGTGTAACGGTACCATAACCAATAAGCATATGAGTCGGAAAATCTACCACATCTTATTCAAATCTACCACACTTTTTTGTCGATTCTTCCACACTAAGTTTTGTGTTTCAAAGCCATCTGATCAACGTTTGGCTTGATCCACCGAGGGATGACTTCAAAGAACGTGACGTCTTCCTTTGTGATCGCGCTTCCCCGGATCATACATGGACCTCGCGATTAACGAAACTTTACTCACACTATAAACCTGCTGCTTTGCTTCCGCCTAGCACCGGATCTATGTAAACTCTAACAAAGCTGATTGCAAGGGATTTGCGGAGGTTACTGAAAGCACCTTCACTGCCATTCCCACCCCAACCGACCTTCATGCAGCGTAAGTTCTGCAAGATTGTTACTGCTGCTGCAGCCCGCTACATTCCCACCCACACTTTCCAACTGAAGCGACTGTCCTAGTCGATGGGCGTGATAGCCTACGCAAGGCCGATCCCGGAAATCCCCGCATTAGGGATTCCAGCACGAAGATTCGACAACTAGTAAACATTCATAAGCGGATGAAGCAGGAGGAGCATCTTAAGCGTTGCAACTTCACCTCTGGTGTGAGTTAGCTTTAGTCAACCTTGAGGTCACTGTCTAACCCGACGAGGCGCGACGATAGAGCGGGAATCTCATTCCGTTACCGCGCACTGCACCCTCGGTGGACAAAGGCAAACGTCGAGTGAACTGAAGGCTGCACAAACTGCCACTTGCTTTCACCAGTAGTGTGGTTCATATAGCCATCGGAAAGGCAAAAGCCCTCCAAGCCTTTGGGTGAATTTTGGGTGGGTTTGATGCTGAAAAAATTGGTTCCTGAGGGAGTAGACTAGTAGCGTGCTTAAGGCGTGACTTTAATGCGCACCACGATCTTTCGCATTCAAGCCGGTCAAATGATCGTAGGGGAACACAATTGGCTGAGCAGATAGACATTTCGACATTCTGCACAATGAACGACGACGCACCCACCAGGATTATGAGCAGCGGCTACAGCTCGCCAGACCTAACAATAGTCAGTGCTGGTCTGATAAACTGCATATCATGGCGATCTATGCTGACCTTAGCATCAGAACATCTGCCCATAGCCTTCTCGATTGATAAACTGACTTTGCTTCTGCGTAAATTCCGCAGGGGTCTCACTGCTTCTGCAGCCCGCTTCATCCCAGTGGGATGTATCTCGGACCCCGTCCGAATTTTTCTGCTGAAGCGGCTGCCCTAGCCGATGAGCGCGACAACCTTCGTCTGGCTTATTCCGGAAATCCCCGTATCAGGGATCTCAACTCGAAAACTCGGCCACTTGCGAACGTACATAAGCGGAAGGAAGTGCACCTGAAGACCTGAAACTTCGGCTCTGGTGTGAGTAAGCTTTGGTCAACCATGAGGTCATGGTCCAACCCGACGAAGCGTGAGAACAGAGTTGAAATAGACTTTGGTGAGCACGCTTCATCAGACCCGGAGCGATGCGCGGGCCGGCAGTTCATATTGCATCCTCCGGTGGATAAAGCCAAATGTCGAGTGACCAGAAGGCTGCACAAACTGCGCCTCTGGTTTTCACCAGCGGTGAGGTAAGGGTAGCCATCGGGACGGCGAAATCCTCCAAAGCCATTGGACTCCACGGAATTTGCATGTTGATGCTGAAAAATTTGGGTCCTGCGGGAGCAGCGTACCTTACGGAGGTCCTCAATCTGTCAATAACTACTCTCGTCATTCCAGACATCTGGAAGATGGGGAGAGTGGTCCCACTGCTCAAACCGGGGAAACCAGCCAACAAAGTATAGTCTTATCCTCCGATAACCCTCCTTTCCTCGGTAGCGAAGATACTAGAGACCTTGCTACTCCCATATTTTACGAACCTCCTGACCCCAGCGAAGCATCAGCATGGGTTCCGTAATGTGCACAGCACAACAACAGCATTTAATGGCATAAACACCCAGATAACTCGTGGTCTTAACCGAAACCGCCCCTGTAAGACAATCATTCTAGTGGCGCTGGACCTGTCTAAGGCGTTCGACACTGTCAGCCATTCAACGCTACTAGAAGACATAGAGGCCTCTTCTCTCCTAAAGGGACTCAAAGGATGGTCTGCGAATTACCTGAGTGGTCGTCACTCGTCAGTAACTTTTAGAGACAAATCGAGCAAACTTAGGAAAATAAACCAGGAGGTTCCACAGGGTGGTGTCCTTTCCTCATTACTGTTTAACTTTTACATTTCAAAGCTCCCTCAACCACCAGAGGGAGTCTCGATTGTCTCTTATGCTGACGATTGTTCGGTTCGATCATGGCGTCTGGGCATGGAATTGATGACTTGTGCTCGAAAGTAAATGGTTATCACGCCGAGCATTCTCGCTTCTTCACTGCACAGAGCCTAACCCTCTCCCCTACAAAATCCTCAGCCACACTTTTTACCACCTGGTCGAAGGAGGTCAGACTACATATGGGAATTCGCGTCGATGACGAACCAATTCCGACGGTGAACAACCCGAAAATACTAGGAGTAACCTTCCGACAGTCTGCTCTCCTTCTCGACGCATACAACCGCAATTGTCAACAGAGTACAAATCCGCAACAAGGTCCTCAAGTCGCTATCCGGCAGCACCTGGGGCAAAGAAAAAGAAACGTTGCTGGCAACGTACAAGGCAATTGGCCGGCCGGTTCTGAACTATGCAGCGCCCGTGTGGTCACCGGGGACTAGTAGGATGAAGCTGCAGACTTGCCAAAGCACGGCACTCAGGACAGCGACAGGATTTTAATGTCGCCGCAATACCACCTGCACCACAAGGCCCACATGCTCCCCGTTAAGGAGCATAACACAATGCTATCATGGGCATAGCCAGGTAGGGGCAGGGGGGCGGGGGCTCGGACCCCCTATATATTTCCGATATATTCAAAAATTGTTCCAGGAAATGCTATCTCGATAATTTGGGCCCCCTCTAACATTCAAGTTCTATTCTATGTATGCACTATATATAAAATCATAACTCATAATTTGTAAATTTTCATGATTAAAAATGTGAATATGTGGATTATCCGGTTCTGTTTCAAATTATTCTCGCTAACTTCAAAGTAATTCTATTTAAGAAGAGTAAAAACCTGGCCGTAGTCGAAAATGAATCGAACCGTAAACTAATAATTAGCCACGTAGTCTATGGCTTTGGGATTGCAAATACCTCAGCCTGGAAGACCGAAGCATATTCCCCAAGAGAAAAAGCGAAGCTTATCACCATTAACTTCGAAAAAATACTCCAGATCCTGACCCTTAGTCAGTTTGGGAGCCATCAGTGAAGATTCGACAATGTGCGAGTGCGGGCTCAGTGCTGGAATTAAACCAGCATTCCCCTCAGGGAACTCTCTCTCTCTGTAGAATCTCTTCAACAAAGGTAATGGTGGCGTACTATCCTGTAGCATTGAAAAGACACAACAAGTGCTCAAATATCTGCCGCCGGCAATTTCCGCATCGCCTCACTCAATGTTATACCAACATCCGTTTCTTTTTAGTCTGCTTAAGACTTCCCCACGTATGATGACACAAAGTGACGCTAAGTTCACCGGCGCGTCAAGAGCACTATATGTTGTTCATTAAAGTTAAATAAATAGGCTATCAAGCAAGCATTTTGGTTCTTTACGATCGAGACCAGATGAATTTTCGTGGGCCACCACTTACAACTCGTGGACCCCCATATTTTTTCACGCCAACGTAGACCCCTGTCGAGTCTCCCTTGGACCCCTGGGGGTCCACCTGGACCACTTTGGGAATCACTGTAGTATACGGAAAATTTTATTTTTTTTTCTATTTTTAATTTAGAATAACGTCTTGTCAGCCTATTTGGTTTACAGGTATGTAGAGCTATGAATTTAAAAAATTCATAAGGTTTTAGTTGGATATTCGCCTTTGACCGCTATGTGCTGTAAATTTCCCAGTCCTGCAAATCTTTTGTCATTCACTTGGGAGTGGCCAGAAGTGATTTGTTTTCTTACGGTTCAAATCGCAGCTGCGGATAATTATATCCACATATACCCTGGGTAGCGACCAAACCCCCTTTTGGGAGCGAGCTAATGTGACAAGACGTATAATCCCGCGTGCGCTGGGTTTTGGTCCCTGCACGTTAAAACACTACCCAATGAAAAAAACCATGCCTCGAATGAATAAATATCCTCGGGAAAATAAAGACTGACATCACCGCCATCAATGAAATGCGATGAACGGGGCAAGGCAAGGTAAGCGTTGCCGATTTGTCGCATTGTCCGATTGTCTCGTGGCCGATTAATCTCATTGTCCGATTGGGCTCATATTCGAGAGATAAATATATTGATAAATATAAGGTAGGGGCAATATCTGGCGCTGGAGTCGAGTTATTGGTAAAAATCGTCAAGTGAAGTCAATCGGCGACACCAAGGATAAAATTTAAATTACCACCGTTAAATCAATCACCGATTGCGGTCCTTGCTTTACAGCGACTAAACAGAATAAAGACAATTCTTAATAAATGCCTTCAAATACAATTGCAGCACTTCTAAGGTATTTCGTCTGAAATAAGAATATGTACATTGGATTTCTGTGAACTATGGATACTCCTCCAAATTGCCACAAGGATGATTCACCATCTGACCGGATAACTGTTGCCACAAGAATTTCTTCACGGACTTAACGCTTTCATTAGGTTATTTAAGAGGGAAATGGAGGATATGCCTCCTGACGACAACAAAGCCAAACGTGAACATGAACTGTTGGTAAAAACGTTGAACCAAATGTTTAAATAAAAAAATAATTTTGGGCGGGACGAAGTCAGCCGGGTCTGCTATTCATAACATAAGAACCAATTTGGTGTTTTTTAACTCGTAACTTGAAATTGAATTCCAGTTTTGCTTAGATACCAAATTTTAAAACCTAAGGTTTGTCTCTACGGGAAGGCATTGATGTTATGGAAGAGATTAAAAATAATTAACTCAAATGGAGAATAAAAATATTTGAAAACAATTAAATTCAGTCTTGAATAGAAATTAAGAATTCATATCTTAGTGTAATATAATCCGCATTATTCTTAATAATAGTAAAAAGTGAAAACTAAATCGATGCATTAACACTACTAGAAGTATGAAAACTTCGAACTCCGTCCAATCCTTGTAATAAGCTGAATAAAAAACAAAGCATCAAACTGTACTTAGATATTTGGTTGTTTTGCGAGCATATTTGGAAGCATATTTACTAATGTGTTTAATGTTTATCTAAGCGTTTAAATTTGCTTTATTCCAGCTTATTTTCTTCGGTGCTGCTTATCACACATCACTTTAATTGAATCTCCACTTTGTAGTTTTTCCAGAATACTGGTTAATCAAAGAAATGCAAAAAGTTCAAATTTTGTGTGCGTGGCGTGCATAAACAAAGAAAGTTGTAGGTATTGAGGTAAAATTGTTTTGGAGTTGCACTTATAAAGGTCACAATGTTTTGTTTTAGAGACTTGCATTAATGAAGGGATTTTACATATTGAAGATTGCGGTTACCGCGTACGCACTGTATATATTTTTCATCGGATAAACAAAAATTGAGTTACGAACAATTATAAGGCTCAAACTGCGAAAAACGCGTTTTTATAACGTAAGTCCAGATTGTGAGGGGGTATTCAAAATTCTAAGTATGCATATTCTTTGTGCATCATTACATCTATAGCTTTATCAGTCACACAGTGTTAATATCCCGATGAAATCCTAGACGGTGGTACCGGATGGGGAACGGTACATGACGGTAGGAGGTTTAGTTTGGGTTAAAGTCTCACACTGACGGGAAATAAAAGGTTTTCCGGATAGTAAACAAACCGCGTATGAATGTTAAATAAATTTGGTATCAAATTAAAGAGGACTGAAATAGCTTTTAAACAGAAATAACGAACGAAGGTTACCACTTCTATTTATGTATTTTTATACCCGAGCGCACTTGTGCACAAGGGTATTATAACTTTGTTCACATAACGGTTGTTTGTAACAGCCAAAACGAATCGAGATAGATATAGACAAATGTATATATAAACAAGTAAGAAAGTCTAAGTTCGGGCGGAGCCGAACATTAAATACCCGGCGCAAGTATTAAATATATGTTTTCTACCTTTCCGAAAGCTACCGCTACATGATAAGCCGGGGTGTATACATTTTAAGTAAATTAGCGTCCTTAAATTTCGAAATATTGCAGTTTCAAGCATATCTGAAATTTACCGTTATATGAAAAGCGGCCTCAATTTTAGTCCGATTTCAACAATTTTCAACGGTTTGCTTTTATGTGGCAAGCACAATAACCATACCGAGCTTGGTACAAATTGCTAGAACGGTTAGCGAGATACATATATGTGATCACAAGTGGGCGGTGCTACGCCCATTT